>NC_041023.1:1088350-1195681 GCF_900634625.1 Parambassis ranga | reverse complement strand
GTGATCAATCAGTGATGATCATATAGTTTGATCATCAGTCAGCAACATATCAGCAGAGGCCATCTTGACTCCAATTAGTTTTCACCAGTACTGTAAACAGCGCTGCTAAGCTAACCCAGAGTTCAGAGTCACACTGAACCTGGACTCATCACCAGTCATACAGCTGGATTCTTCTTCAGTGGCAGGTGAATCGATGTTTAGGAGCCTGGGCAGCTGACGTGTGAGGATTCATGTTGTCGTTCTGTTTTTGCAGGAGAAAGGAATCCCTTTGATGGGAGAATCCTCTTTCCTGGCCTCCTGGGTCAATCGCCGTGCCATGATGATGGGTATGTGTGTGTGTGAGAGACACTGTGAGACTGTTTGGCCCTGAGCCAGCTTCTTTTGTCAAACCTACAACTCAAGGACTGAGCAGTCTCTCTCTGAACAATGGTTCTTTGTCGTCCTAGCCTCACAGTAACCCTTTATGTATGTTAGCATAAAAACCATGCTGCTGCTGCAGGGCTGCAGTTTTTGCTTCATATAGTTTTTTGTCTCTGCTGCTCGTTGTAAAGAGTTCTTTATTCCTAACTTTACTTTTTAAGTGACGTGTGTTTTTGTCTGTCTGACAGATGAGCAGGAGGCGCTGAACTCGATCATGCAGGACCTGGCTGAACTGCACCGCTCCAGCCGTCCTGCCATGTTCCTGTCAGACCTGGGCAAACCTAAAGCCTCCTCGCCCAAGAACCAGGTAGGCGGTCTGAGTCTGTGGAGGATAGATGCGAACTGGATCTGCTGACTTTGAACTGGACTCTCTCTCTCTCTCTCTCTCTCTCTAACAGAACGATGTGAGAGTGAAGTTCGAGTTCAAAGGGGAGAAGAGGTGAGTTCTTCGTCACTTTCTAATGTCAGTGCAGGCCAGCAGCTGTGCCCTCCTGACCTCTCCCCTCTCCTCTCCTCTACAGGATCTTGCAGTTCCCTCGTCCCGTTAAGCTGGAAGACCTGAGGGCGAAAGCTAAAGTGGCTTTTGGTCAGACCATGGACCTTCACTACACCAACAATGAGGTACAGTGAGCCTCCACAGGTCTGACACTGACAGGTTAAGAAGACTGGGATCACGGAGCTGCTCTCTCCTCTTGTAGTTGGTGATTCCGCTGACCACTCAGGATGACCTGGACAAAGCCGTGGAGCTGCTGGACCGCAGTGTCCACATGAAGAGTCTGAAGATCCTCCTGGTGCTCCAGCTCTCCTCTCAGGTCAGCCCGCCCGCAGGCTTCTTCACGTGGATGTTTAAGCTGTCCTTCCAAACACCAGCGTCACTTGTGTGCTACTGTTTCTCCAGAACTCCTCCACCAACATGGACCTCCTGCCTTCCCACGAGGAGCTGGACAACACGGGATTCAGGGTGGCGGACAAGAAGAGCATGCTGGCGTTGATAGGTGAGGAACATCTCCCAAAAAACAAAACACTTAGAGACACGCGGACATGAAACGGGACGTTAATCACATGTGTTTCAAAGCAGGTTCACATTCAACAGACCGCAGCTCTCCTCCTCCGGGATACATTCCAGACGCTCTCCAGCAGGTGGCGAGGAACGGCTCCTTCACCAGCATCAACAGCGAGGGGGAGTTCATTCCTGAGAGCATGGACCAGGTACCAGCACTCCTCCGCACTCATTACAGCGAGCTGTGATTATCACCTGATGACCGCTGAAATCTTTCCGCTGAATGTTGTGCAGATGTTGGACCCGCTGTCCATGAGCAGTCCGGAGAACTCTGCGTCTGGAAGCTGTCCCTCTTTAGACAGCCCACTGGACAGGTCCGGATGACACAGTAAAACTTATTAATGTGTACAAAGAGGGGCAGCTCAGTCTGACTCACCTCTGCTCTCTGCTTGATGGTTTGCAGCGACTACCCAAAGACCAGGATGCCCAGAGCTCAGAGCTACCCAGACAACCACCAGGACTTTCCAGGTGAGTGTGACGTGACCATCAGCTGGCACACCGCCGTCTCTCACAGCTGGAGTAAGAGTGTGTAATGGTCCTTTATTTCTGCAGAGTACGACATCCCCGTGTTTGAGAAGTCGGGCAAAGGGGGGACGTATCCCCGCCGATACGGCATCCCCTTCGGCCTCCAGGATTACAGCGATGGTGGGTCATTCTTCTCGCTGACACTCAGACAGGTCGATTTAAAAAGTCCTAACCTGTTCCTGATGGTCCCTGCAGGGAGGAAGACGTTCCCCCGGGCTCGGCGAACGCAGGTCCACGGCTTCCGCTCGCCGGTCAGCTTTAGTCCGACCGAGCAGTCGCCCAGCACCAGCAGCGGCAGCAGTGTCTTCACCCCCGACCTGGAGGAGGCCCCGGGGCCCATCAGGAGGCCGCGGAGGGGCAGCGACATCGAGCCGAACCCCAACCCGACCACCACCCCGACCCTCTCGGTCATGGACATCAGTCCTCCCAGCCGCTGTGAGTCCTGCTGTGTGCGACCTGCTGGTACAGCAGCTGTGTCTCAGAGGGTTCACTCCTGTCTCTGTGTGTCCAGCTCCTCGCGCCCCCACCAACTGGCGGCTGGGGAAGCTTCTAGGTCAGGGGGCGTTCGGACGGGTTTTCCTGTGTTATGACGCCGACACCGGACGAGAACTGGCAGTGAAACAGGTCCAGTTCGACCCAGAGAGTCCAGAGACCAGCAAGGTAGTTCTGTCCCCTCAGACCGTCTTCAGGGACGCGTGGCGCTCGACAGGAGGTGCTGAAGGTGTTTGTTTCTGTCTCCTCTTCAGGAGGTGAGTGCATTGGAGTGTGAAATCCAGCTCCTGAAGAACTTGTGCCACGAGCGGATCGTGCAGTACTACGGCTGTCTGCGAGACACCATGGAGCGGACGCTCTCCATCTTCATGGAGTACATGCCTGGAGTAAGCGCCGCCGCACTGACCCCGTCAGAGTGTGTGTTGACAGACGGCTGCTTGTTGTAATGTTGTTGAATCTTTGGTGCTCAGGGCTCCATTAAAGACCAGCTGAAGTCGTACGGAGCGTTGACGGAAAACGTGACGCGCCGCTACACCCGCCAGATCCTGGAGGGCGTGTCCTACCTGCACAGCAACATGATCGTCCACAGGGACATCAAAGGTGAGGAGGACTCATGCCCATCGGATTAGGATTAGGTGACCAACTCCTTCTCTGAGACAAATGAACTCCCTCTGTCCTCTGTCCCTCTGTCCCTCTGTCCCCTGTCCCTCTGTCCCCTGTCCCTCTGTCCCCTGTTCCCCTGTCCCCTGTCCCCTGTTCCTCTGTCCCCTGTTCCTCTGTCCCCTGTCCCTCTGTCCCCTGTTCCTCTGTCCCCTGTCCCCTGTCCCCTGTCCCCTGTCCCCTGTCCTGTCCTCAGGGGCCAACATCCTGCGTGACTCCCTCGGGAACGTGAAGCTGGGAGACTTCGGAGCCAGCAGGCGGCTGCAGACCATCTGTCTGTCAGGAACAGGCATCAAGTCGGTGACCGGCACCCCCTACTGGATGAGCCCGGAGGTGATCAGCGGCGAGGGCTACGGCAGGAAGGCTGACATCTGGTGAAAGCTCGCTCACACACACACACACACACACGCACACACACACACGCCTTCCGTCTGACCCGTGCTGACTGAACCTGTTGTTTCAGGAGCGTCGGCTGCACTGTGGTGGAAATGCTGACACAGCGACCTCCGTGGGCAGAGTTCGAGGCCATGGCCGCCATCTTTAAAATTGCCACCCAGCCCACTAACCCGGTCCTCCCCGCACACGTGTCAGACCACTGCAGGGAGTTCCTGAAGCGGATCTTCGTGGAGACCAAGCAGCGGCCGTCTGCGGACGAGCTGCTGAGGCACATCTTTGTACATTAACCCCCGCCGGCCTGTCCAGCTCCCCAACACCACCTGACCAGAGGGGGCGTTTCTGCCTTTGACCCCGCCCCCCTCCACCTTCACGCTAAGGCCTCACTGGACAGGAAGAACTGGCTGCTAGAAGGTGGGGTGCTCCGGCGCCTCCTCCTGTCTCCTCCTGTATGAGACTGCCATAGAACTTTTATTTTCCTCCGCAAGTTGCACCTTAGTTTCGGACCCTGGGAGGGGTGGAGCACTTCCTCTGAAGGAAACGACTCTTTGACAGCGTCTCCTTTTTTATGTTTGTACGGTTCAAATGTTTTGGAGTGGGACAGTGTCGGTGTCGTGGACCTACAGGAGCTGATGCCTGACTCTGGAGTGGCGCCCCCCCCCCCCCCCCCATCTCACTGACCCGACCCCAGAATGTAGTCTCCTGCCAAAACCCAGAGCACCGGGGACGACCTGGGCCTGCTGCTGAATCCAAGACGCAGAGAACACTCCCTGAAGCGTTTCCGCTGTCCCGCCTCCTCCCTCGTCCGCTCCGTCTGTCTCTCCTCTTCCCCCCCCCCATCTTCGTTCTTTGCCGTGTGCCTTTTCTGTTTCTGAGCGCCGTGTAGGAATGAGTCCCGAGTTCGTGGTCTTGGTGTCGTTTTGCCTCCTGGATAAACTGCCTTCACACCGTTAGCCCAAAGCAGCTGCTCTCCATCAGCTGTGACATCCGTTTCTGCCTTTTCAGTGACAGACTTTCTGTGATCGCCTGCAGTCGGCTGTTTGTTTGCCTGCTGGGAACCGAGCGGCCCTCGGTGTAGAAGTGAAGGTTCGGTTCAGGTCTCAAGTTAACTCTTTCTTCTTCACACACTTGGCAGATCAGCCTCTTAACATCCGGTCAGGCGGTCTTGTTCTGCCGCGACTTGAAGTGGGAGAAGAACATTTGCGTCACCGCAGTGTCGTCCATTGTATTTCAAACTCAATCATCTTGGCAGGCTACGAGCCCGGCCGCTTCCTGCTGCTCATCACGCCGCTGCCGGGCGTTTCACGTCATGTCTCCGCCTCAGTGCGCTCCCACTGGTCCGGTTCACCCTCTGTGTGACAGCCGGCGCCGCAGTCGCTCTTCTTGCCAAATTCAGCATCGCCTCCACAGCTATGCAACGCAGGATTATCTCCTGCCACCTCGGCTCATGTGACTACGGTACAGTGATGTTTCTGGGCGGCTCTCTCAGCGGCCAATCGGACGCTTAGAGTCTCATACTCATGGTCACACTGCAGAGCAAGTGCTGCTTTTTAAAGGTGCAGTCAGCACAGGTTCACGTTTACAGAGGATTAGGGTACGAATGAAAGATGCAGGTGTTGTTGTTTCCTCCATGGCCAGCAGGTGGCACTGAGGAGCTGTGCTTAGAGGTGGGAGGAATGATCTCTGCATAGGCTCCGTTCAGAAAGTTCCCTGGAAGCACTTAAGCTGTCTGAAAGTGTGTTGATCTGTGGTGAAGAGTCGCAGGTTCCTGGAAACTCACTTTAAGCATTTTCACGACGGTACGCGACAACAGAAGAATCGGAGACGTGCTGTCACATCGAGTCGGAGGCGGCTGACAGTAAACTGCGTGGTACAGATGGAGGTTGTGGAAACCGCCGCCAGCACTGGTTAACCTTGATACGCACTACCATTATGCACTATCGATTATTCACTGATGCTTTTCATGGCTCCTCATCGGCTGTCGCTCATGCAGCGACTTTTTCTTTGCACATTTAAAGACTTTTATTTTTTACTGTGTGTGTGTGTGTGCGCGCGCCTGTGTGTGTGTGTGTGTGTGTGGTTAATAACCTTTACATGAATGTAATGTCTCATTTTGACCACCAGGTGGCCTCGATCATAGTGGATTAACTCTTTGGTACCAGTATTTGTCACTTGCAAACGCCAAGATGCACCTGTAGTTCTCTCTTCAGCGTCTGAAGCCACTGCTGCCACTCCCAGGTGTGTGTGTGTGTGTGTGTGTGTGTAATTTGTATGTTGTGTGTTTGTAACTTGTCGTATGTTTGAGTTTGTAAATGCGCATTTACTGCAGATTTTGCTCATCGGACACTGCGCCTGAAATGCCTTGAGCATTCTGACTGTAGGGGGCGATGAAAATAACAAAAAATGAAAAATTAATGTACAAATGTATAAAAGTGAAATTGTACCCTTTTTTAAAAAACAAAAAAACAAAAACAGAAGTAGACTTATATCCCACATGTTTGGTCTCTGTGTATTGTAAAAGAAGCCATGTTTATAATTCTAATTGGTTTGTGACCAATACGCCTGTTTATATCAGATCTGTATATCAGTGGTACGCATAATTTTTTAATATATATTTTTTATTTTCTTTGTTTTTTTTTTAAATGGGAGATTTTATGCATGGTTGCGTCCTGAGCGACGCAGCGGTGCCGTTGAATGGTTGCTGTTTTTTTGGCACAATTCAGGAGTATTGCAAAATCTCTGTGTTCATAATTACAACAATTATGACTATGACAATGAAAACAATAAAAGATATTTATTTCACTTTGTTGGAAAATTATTTCACCTTTAATTTATGCTGCAAACGTTCTGCAGTTTTCTGCAGCTACAAACAAAACGATGCTTTTATTTTTTAAACAAACCGGAAGTCAATATGTGACGGATGCTATCTTTGCTAGCCTCGTTGTCCGTAAACACAAGTGAAACATGAAGGTCAAAATATGAAACTACAACTGATATAGTATTAAACAACACTGATTAAGTAGATGTTATAGTTCCTGTCAAAATATATAGAAAAGAAAATGAACAAACCATTAGACGTTCTGCGACAGCTAAGCTACACGAAAATACAAACACTTCCGGTACACGCTGTCAAAATAAAACCGTCAAACAGAACGCGATTTGGTCCCCGTCTTCTCGCGATATTTCAGCGTCAGTCAGCAGAAACAGCTCCAGAGATGCTCCGGTCAGTGACCAGCTGTTGTTTTTAGGGAACAGACAGAGCTAGCAGCAGAGCTAGCAGCAGAGCTAACGGCAGTTTGTGTGGACGTTGCTGAGTCTGATCCGGTTCTGCAAACAGGAAGTATGATTGCTGAGCCAGAGTCCCTCTCTCTGGGTTTTATAAATCAATTTAAAAATAACTCTTTAGTTTAGTTTACCCTGCAAATGTTCGATTAATAATTGATTTTTTTTTACATGTGCTTATGCGGAGCTGTCATGCAGTTCTGCAGACTGACCACCAGGTGGTGCTCACGGCGAGGCTTCTGGAGTTAAACTGATGCTTAGAGAAGCAAACAGCTCTGTGTAAATGTTCTGCCCTGTGACACTCTCTCTCTCTCTCTCTCTCTCACACACACACACACACACACCCTTCACCATGAGCTCCGCGGCGGCTGCTGCCCGCTCTCTCCGGCTCCGTGCGCTCTGCGCGCCCCCGGCCCGGCTCGTCCCTCTCTGCTCCGCCAGAAGAAAGTTGAACGTTCAGGCCAGCACGGCTGCGGGGAGGCTGAAGACCATCGATGACCTGCCGGGTCCCAGTGCGCTCACCACGGTGTACTGGCTGCTGCTGAGGGGATACCTGCCGAAGACTCACCTGCTGCAGGTCCGTGTGTGTTCAGGGGTTCAGGGAAGTGTTCAGGGGTTCAGGGAAGGGTTCAGGGCATGGACGTCACTAGGGTCAGTAGGGGTAATTTGCGTAAGAAACACAAATAAGTATAACAAAATACATATTTAAAATACATATTTACACATTATGTTACTTCATTTCTTATTGTCATTATATACATTATTTTTCAGATGGTTCCAGATGCTCCAGGTAATTTCCCACAGATTTGTCCCACGATGGGCAAATTGCGTTTTTGCAACAGCACAGTTACAGCAAGCAAGAGATAAGAAAAGCTATATACATAATAAAATAAACTACCGATATTATGCAATACACTCAAAAAAGAGTTTACAGATTAACAATTACTGCACAGATGAGTGGAGGTAGAAGAAAACTGTACATAGTGCATCAAAAGAACAAATAAGTAATTTATTGTAGTGTGCTGTGTGAACATTGCACCTATCAACCACCAATCCAGCTGTTCATAAAAAAAAAACCTCTGCCAGTGACTCTGAAACAGCATCTCAGTCTATAATCTTTCCTTATTCTTTCAGAAACAGTTGCGCTGTAAATGTCTCTTTTGTCCCTGCAATAGTTGTGTGGCAAAAGTTAAAAAATGAAGCTGCGCTACATGAAAGAAGCTCTGTTTACTGTGAGCGTCTGAGGGCGAGCGTGATATCGCTCGATGGTCCGATTGGACACTGACTTGCCTGTAGAATCATACAGCCAGTCTACATCACACAGACATGCCTGAAGTGTCCTCTTTTCAAGGAAAGAAACAGAACGTCTCTAGCTATTACTTTCCTGATATATGAGCGACTTTGTAAGACATATGCTCTCATAAGCCCCCCTAAAATAGGGCTAGCGACGTCAACGGTTCGGGGCTGGGTGTTGGTTTCAGTCTGCAGTGTGTGCTCCAGTAAATGTGTAATAACGTCAACAGTTAACCCTTGGTGGATTTCCTCCGGCTGTATAAAGTCTCTCTGGTTTTAGGGGGTCCACAGGAGTCAGTACGGGCCCATCTGGCGCTCCAGGGTTGGGCCCTATGACCTCGTCAACGTGGCGTCTCCGGATCTCATCGCTCAGGTGATCCAGCAGGAAGGCCGCTACCCGGTGCGATGTGAGCTGCCCCACTGGAAGGAGTACAGAGACCTGCGGGGACAGGCCTATGGACTGCACGTGGAGTGAGTGTTTCTGTCACAGATCCACTGAGGAGGACACACTGTTGACCTTTGTTGTTGTTATGTCTCACAGCACCGGGGAGAACTGGTACCGCATGCGCAGCGTCCTGAACCCAAAGATGCTGAAGTCCAGCGAGGTGTCCTCCTACGCTCCCATCATCCACCAGGTGGTGGACGACCTGCTGCAGCGCCTGGAGCTCCTCCGAAGCCGCAGCGTGGACGGGGCCACTGTGCCAGACCTGCCGTCTGAGCTCTACAAGTTCGGCTTCGAGGGTGGGGGCAGTGAGGTGTAGCGGGTGGGGGTGATGTGGGCAGCTTGCTGACTGTTTGTGGCCTGCAGGTATCTCCTCCATCCTGTTTGAGACCCGGCTGGGCTGCCTGAAGGACGAGATTCCTCACAGCACTCTGCGCTTCATCACCGCCGTCAACGACATGCTGTCCCTCTCGCAGACCGTGCCCCTGTTGCCGCGGTGGAGCCGCGCCATCCTGCCCCTCTGGAGACGCTTCGTCCAGGCCTGGGACGACATCTACGACGTGGGTACGTGTCCTCAGACGGGACGGGGTGCAGCTTCGGCTCCAGCCTCTGCTCCATAACTGTTGTGTCGGTGCTTTTGCAGCTCAGGGCCTGGTCAGCAGGAGGATCGCAGAGATAGAGGCCCGGGCCCAGCGTGGGGAGCCCACCGAGGGCCTGTACCTGACACACATGCTGTCATCTGACAAGCTGAGCAGGGACGAGGTCTACATCACGATCGCAGAGCTGCTGCTGGGGGGAGTGGACACGGTGAGGAGGAGGAGGAGGAGGAGGAACGTGTCTCTGTGTTTGCGTAGCAAACTGCACGTAGTTTAACTCCCTGCAGCATTCTCCAACATGCTGCAACCGGCCCTGCTGTCTGCATTCTGGGTGGTGCTGCAGCTGCACACCGCCCGGAATACCACAGGAGGAGGAAGTGCAAAGAGGAAGTCTGTCAACATCAAGACGTCTGAGCTACAGACCGTCCTCTGATCATCAGCTGCTTCAGGGCTCTTGTTGTTTTGTGGGTGTGTGTTAACCTCTGCTCCTCCTCCTCCCCCCTCAGACGTCCAACACCTTGTCCTGGGCGCTGTACCATCTGGCCCGGGACGGCCGGGTTCAGGACCGGCTGTACGCCGAGGTGAAGGCCGCGTGTCCCGACAGGCGCCCGCCCACCTCTGAGGACCTGAGCAGGATGCCGTACCTGAAGGCCGTCATAAAGGAGACCCTGCGGTGAGCCCGGCCGAACACAGCACCTCACAGTGTGACGTGTGTGCACCCGTGGACTGCTTCATCACACGGTTACACACCTGAGAAGAATGTGATTGCACAAAAACACACACTCTGCACACACACAAGTCCAAACAGGACGTGTGTGAGTTGACTGTGGGGATGGTTTGGCCGTTGAACATGCAGGGTGGGAGGTTGTCCTCTGAACTGTCCTCTCTGTCCTCGTCCCTCAGTCTGTACCCTGTGGTTCCTGGAAACGGTCGCTTTGTGTCAGAGAACGAGGTCATCCTGGACAACTACTGGTTCCCCAAGAAGGTAAGAGGAGCAGCCAGCAGGTGGCGCTCCGACGCCTCCACCTGCTGCTGCAGTGTCGTCTTCCTCTTTGTTTTTCAGACTCTGTTCCATCTGTGCCACTACGCCGCCAGCCACGACCAGGCCGAGTTTGAGCACGCAGAGCGCTTCATCCCGGAGCGCTGGGACCGCTCGCAGGCGCCGAGCAGCCGCAGGGACAGACCCACGCCCGGCTTCTACCAGCACCACCCGTACAGCTTCATCCCGTTCGGGGTTGGGGTGCGGGCCTGCGTGGGGAAGAGGGTGGCGGAGATGGAGATGTACTTTGCTCTGTCCAGGGTGAGTGACAGACAAACACGGTCCATCTGCATGACGGGAAGGTGTAGCTAAAACACCACCCACCCTAAACCTCCACCTACTGTTCCCCTGCAGCTGATGCAGCACTACCAGGTCCAGCCTGAAGATGGCGCACCCATCGTGAGGCCCAAATTTCGGACGCTGCTCATCCCAGAGAAGCCCATCAACCTGCGCTTCCTGCCCAGAGCCTGAAGGTGGCGCTATAAATAAATATGCACATATTAGATCTGATCCTGAATTGTTTGATGTTTACCGTGTGTGTGTCTGTCAGCTCAGCGAGGGTTAATGATTAATATTTAAAGTGTGTTATGTCCACAAAACAATATATTAACCATTAAATATATCACACAGGTGTGTGAGAGGGCACGCTGCTTTGACTAAATAAATACTGATGATGAACCAGCTGAACACCTGACAGCAGGAACACACACACACACACACAGAAACATCCGCTGTCTGATCGTCTGAACCACTTCCTGTTCCTCAGCCACTGAATGTAAATAAATGACCTAACATATTACAGACATCAGTGTGTTTGTTATGATGGCAGCCATTTTGAAAACAACAACAACACAGAGGCAGGTTCATAAAGGGTTAAAATCCCTCTACACTAAAATTCAGTGTGGTTACAAAATAACTTAACTGTCCTCGAGTGTGTGTGTGTGGCGCCCCCTGCTGGCCATGAGGTGACATCATATTGTTTAAATATAAGTTTATTTTTTTCATCAGCTTAATTTTATTTATTATTTTTTTTTACGTGTCATTTGTTTTTATTTATTTTTGTTTGTCTGTATTTCCGGTGCTTCCTGTGTGCAGTGGGAGCCTCGGCCTGCAGGGGGCGCTGCGCTGTCTGGATGTCCCCGGTGCAGCAGGTCCGGACTCGTCTTTTTTTTTTCGCAGCCGACGCAGCGCGCTCCTGTGCCGGGCTGCTCCCGCATCCTTCCCGCGGCTCGTCTCCGCCGCGCTCGGCGTGTGTCTCGGGCTGTTTGGCGCATTTGAACCGTCTCCTCACGGATGGTCGGTGCCGCCGGCGATCCGCCGCCCTGCTGGCTGCTCCACACCGACGGGAAGAGGAGGCGCGGGTCGGGGATGAGCGCGGTGGAACCGCTCGGTGCTTCTGGAGGATCGTCGTGCCGTCATGTGAACGCGGACGAGGCGCGTCGTCCTGATGGTGAGTGATCGATTTACGCGCGCGTGTGTCTTTTGCTTTAAAACACCTGCTGTCAATTTGACGGAACATCCAGCGAACCGGAGCCGAGTCAGACCCGGAGAGTCCCGGCTGTAAAACGAGGCCGCCGTGTGCTGTCTGACCCGGATGGCCGCATCGAGGTCGATCATTCGGTCAGAATCAATCGATAAACTGCGATTACAGCAGACGGATGTGTGTGTTCATGAGAGTGTGAAATCTCCCAGGGGGCCCTGAAGGGGTCACACCCAGAGCCAAACATCCAGGTTAAACCTGGGATTCATCTGGTGATGGATCAACATAAAGTAATCTGATTTATTAAATACTCTTATTTATATGTGTATCACACACAGCGTGATGACGTCATCAAAGTTTGTTTGTGACGGGTCAGTTTGTCCATGAGGACCTGACCCGTCCATGTCTCTGTGTTTTTGGGTGATGGAGGACTCTCTGGAGGTTGGAGGCTGCTCCCGGCTGAGTTTGTGGGTTAAACACGGAGGCGGAACATGTGGATGTTGCAGCTGTGTTGTTGTCACGTTGTGTGTCTGTGACGCCCGCTCAGCAGGTGTTGTGTTGCTGTGCTGCCTGAGCGTCTGAGAGTCACTCCTGTGTTGAGTAATTCTGGCTTTTTGAGTCTTGTAAACTTGTGTTTTACATGCAGTTGTGTTGTTGTGTTGTGTTGTGTTGTGTTGTGTTGTGTTGTGTTGTGTTGTGTTGTGTTGTGTTGTGTTGTGTTGTGTGCACTCTGTTCACGCTGGAGGTCACTGAAAGGCATCATGGGAAATGTAGGTCACGGCTAACTGGAGCAGACGAGGCAGATGTGAAGAAGGAAGGATCACTAAAATGTCTCCTGATGTGTTGTGAGGTTTGCAGACGGCTGTAACACACACACAGACACACACAGACACTCAGAGAGCAGACCTCTTTGTGTATTCTGTGTGTGTGTGTGTGTGTGTGTCTGCCGTCTTATCAGTGCAGTCAGGCGGCACGGCTCGAGCTCTGCAGCCCGCCTGGGGTCTAAAAATGCCACAACACGTCACTTCAGATCCGCCTGTGGGTCTCTGCTCGCAGCTCCCTGTGTGTGTCTGTGTGTGTGCAGGACAACACACACACAGGTGCCGTCTCCTTGTGAAGACGTCCAGCTGGTGCTCCGTCTTCAGGTCTGAGCCTCCTCGGGCTCCAGCAGCCGGCTGAGGCCCAGATGTTTGCTGCAGCAGCAGGTGCAGCCTCTGGGTCCTCACATGGCGTCGTGCTTCATGTCAGCTGGTGGTCGGCTGCCAGCGCCATCGACCCTCCGCTCCACGTGCGCTGAGCTCGCCCTGATTGGAGCCAGCGGAGAGGATCATGGGTTCTTTGTGCACGTGTGATGAGAGACGCTGGACTTTCCATCAGGAGGTCTGTGGTCCGTTCCCTTCGCCTCCTGATGATGGAGCTGCTGGTCACGGCGTGGTGTGTGATGATGCTGTGATGATGCTGTGAAGGGTTAGAGGTTCCTCAGACTTCCTGTCCAGCTGGAGGACACAGTGTCCTCAGTGTCCTCCTGACTCGGCGGATTCTGGACGTCTTTAAGCATCCGGCTCTCCCTCAGCTTCACGCAGCCTGCTGCTCTGAGGAGGCGTGAGGACGCCTCGCCCTCGCCGCGTCGTGTTTGTGGGTGAGAGCTGTAAATACTGAGTCACCTCCTCCCCGAGAAGTTCCAGGCCTGATGGAGGACTGTTGTGTGTCACGTTTCCACAGCAGCCCCCCCCGGCCTGGTATTGATTGAGGGATGTTGGGTCGGCGTGCCAGGTTATCGGCATGAGGGCGATTGTATTGACGACAGCAGCCCGTCCCGAGCGGAAGCTGCCATGTGACGCGGTGGGACGCTGGCACCTCTGAGCTCATCGTGAACAGGCCTGGGTTTTTTTTTTGGCAGCTCACCCAGCAGCCTGTTACCTCATGAGGAACACTGTGAGACACAGAGCGCTCGCATTCAACCGCCGGCGCTCACACAGGAGAGACGTTTGGGACGAGAGCATGTGGGTCCTCAGAGTCCTCAGAGTCCTCCGGTCCCTGTCCTGCTTTTACTGGACACACTTGGCGTCAGATTAAAAGTGATTCAGGATTAAAAGAGGAGACTGGGAGGATTCCAGAAGGAGAGCAGCAGAGGTCCGTGCCTGGCTGGACAACTTGTGTGTCTGTTGTTGTGATTTGGAGCAGTGGTGCTGTGTGCGATGCTTTATGATGTTGTTATGTAACATGGCCGCAGGGCCGCTGGTCTCTCTCCGCCGTCCTCTCCCGCCTCTCTCCTCCCAGGGTTTGGTAACATTTGTGTTTTCCTGAAATTGTTGTGTTGTGTGTTGTTTTGTCGTCTCTCTGCACACAGGTTTGAGCCTCACGCAGCAGCAGCAGGTCGGCGTGTGGTGTCAGTCACGGCGGTGACACACGCTGTCACGTTGTTTGTGTGACACATCGACAAACAGGATGTCACACTCAGAGCATCTTCCCATCTGACTTCCAAGATGGCGTCCACGCGGGGTGACAGGTGTCCACTTCAGCGCTGCTGCTTGTGTGGGTGCAGTCGGCCATCTTGATTGTTTACATTCTTTTCTTGCCAACCTGGCAGAGCTGTGAGGCGTTTTTTGGCTGACAGCATCAGGGCTGTGATGTCAGACGGCGGCGCCTCAGCGTGGGTGTGAGTCCGCTTCCTGCCGGGCTGTGTATTAATAGACGGCGCGTTGTTTATTCATGACGAGGCTTCGTCTCCGCTCTGATGACGTCAGGCTGCACATCTGTGTCAGTGTGTCTGCGCTCAGCTCCGCGTGACGTCAGGCGTGGATCTCATCTCACCTGTTCGCCACAGTTTGTTTATGTCACCGCATCATGCAGACACACACACACACACTCACACACACACACACACTCACACACTCACACACATGATCACCTTCAGATCGGACAAACCTGGCTGCTCATTGGCTCTCACACTGTTGCTATGGGAGTTGAAGCTGCTCTTCTATTGGTCCGGCTTCTGACTGCCGGCTTGTCTGTCAGCATCCCACCGTTGTCGTGGCAACAGACAGGAAGCAGGGCGGGAGGAGGAGGAGGGTGTCGCTCCTGCTGATTCCACCAGCAGAAGAAGAAACTCTGCTTTATTTCCCCCCATTTTTTTTCAGAGGATGATCCGTCTGCACGCATAAAACCTGCTGCACACACACAGACACACACAGACACACAGGCTCACACAGACACACACAGACAGCAGGGTCACTTGGTTGTGCCCTGCTAATCCCCACCAAAAGATGATTATTATTAATATGACATGGGGATAAAAAATGTCAGAAGAACATGTGTGTGTGTGTGTGTGTCTGTGTGTTGTGCACACACAAACACACACACAGTTGTTGTCACATTGTGTATGCACACACACACACATGTTCATGCTGAGCTGTTTGGCCTGTTGTCAGTGTGACACATGAACTCCTGCGTCCTTGTGTTGCCTCACGAGTTGCAGCTCATTGTTGTGTAGCTGTGTAGTTGTGTAGTTGTGTGGTTGTGGA
Organism: Parambassis ranga; assembly: GCF_900634625.1. Classification (NCBI taxonomy): domain Eukaryota; kingdom Metazoa; phylum Chordata; class Actinopteri; family Ambassidae; genus Parambassis; species Parambassis ranga. The sequence continues at coordinate 1,180,475 of NC_041023.1, read as the reverse complement.
TTTAGCCTCGGTGGGTCCAGCGGGGTCGACTGAGGCTCAGAGCTGCATCCGTCTGTCCGGCTCTTTTTTGAACCACCTTCCCTGCAGGAAAGTCCATGTTCACCTGCTCTGCTCTCAGTCCGCTTCACAACACTTGAAGAGGAGGGCGCTCTTCCGCCTGCTCCTCCTCCTCCTCCTCCTCCTGCTCTTCCTCCTCCTCCTGCTCTTCCTCCTCCTCCTCCTCCTCCTCCTGCAGGAGTTCTGCTTGTTGTGCAGACGCACAGAGCAGCATCCAAAGAAGCTCATGAATATCTGAGTGAAGTTGTATAAGCACCTCTGACCCAGAAACCCTCAGCAGCTGGACTGACCCCCCCCCCCCTTGTCTGTCCCCCAGCTGGAGGGACAGACAAGGGAAGGTTGATGGAAGACAGTGAGGACAGCAGGGAGGTGAGGACTGCAGGAGGACACACACAGAAGACTCAGACTGTGAGTCTTTGTGTCCTGAGGACAGAGCGGCTTTGATGCTTTGGAGCTGTTACTATCCGGTGTTTGCAGCGCCGGGGATGCCAGACCTGTGTGTGTTCCGGTGTGTGTTCCTGTGTGTGTGTCTGTGTGTGTGTGTGTGTGTGTGCTCAGTGAACAGATTAGGAGCACGGTCACACTGCGGCGTCTCTCAGGTGGATTTAGCTGTTTATCTTGTGGTAGTAGAGTCACAGCTTAGATCAGACGGCGCCCTCTCTGACTGACCCTCCTCCTCCTCCTCTGTCCGCAGGTAAAGCCATGCACCTGGGCAGTGCTCCGTAACCTCCCTCACACCTGATCGCCGCTCCTCCTCCTCCATCTCTCCTCTCTCTCGCGCGCCCCCGGCTGCCATGACGACCACACTGGAGACGCTGCTGGCTCAGCCCGACCAGGAGCTGAGCCCCGAGCGGCTGGACGGCTGTGCGGACCCTGGCGGGCGTTACAAGGTGGTTCCCTCGGTGGTGTGCTCCATGTGCTGCCTCTTCGGCATCATTTACTGCTTCTTCGGTGAGTGTGGGGCTCAGAGCGGCTGTCTGCCTGCTGACCTCTTGACTGACGCCGCGCTGTCGTGTGTTCTTTCAGGCTATCGCTGCTTCAAGGCGGTGATGTTCCTGACGGGCCTGATGTTTGGCTCCGTCGTTATCTTCATGCTCTGCTACAAGGAGCGCGTGCTGGACACCCAGCTGAGCGTGGAGGCCTCGGTGGGCATCGGCCTGGGCATCGGGACGCTCTGCGGCCTGGTCACCATGCTGGTTCGCAGCGTGGGCCTCTTCATGGTGGGCCTGCTGCTCGGCCTGCTGGTGGCCGTGGCCACCCTGGTGGGCATGGAGGAGCTTTCCGACAGCCCGCCGCGCTCCGTCTGGGTGCCCCTGGGCGTGCTGCTTGGCCTGGGCATGCTGTTCGCCGTGCTCACCCTGCAGTGGCAGCGTCTCTTCACCACGCTGTCCACGGCGGTGTTCGGCGCAGCGGTCATCACCGTGGCGCTGGACTACTTCATCGAGCTCTTCGCGCTGGTGTTGTACATGTACGAGAGGATTAAAGCGGAGTCCGGGAAGCCCGTGTGCTGGCTGACGTGGGTGGTGCTGGGCGTGTGGCCTGCCCTCACCCTGCTGGGCGTCATGGTCCAGTGGAAGGTGACTGCAGAGGGATACTCCCACACGAAGGGTGAGGAACCTTTTTGTTTTTTTGCTTCAGGTACTGAGCTGATGTCCACTTATGACCCTGGTTCTGTCCTCCACAGTGATCATCAGCCGGCAGCAGAGGAGGATGCAGGTGATGCGGATTCGCCAGCGGGACGACCGCTACCGCCACAAGAAGAAGAAGAAGCAGCAGCAGCAGCACACGTCCTCCACCAACCATCACCAAGCCAAGCCGCTCCACACAGAGGTCCCCTACCGCCGCAAGCCGAACCCCATCCGCCGCTACGACACCGACGTCCTGTCGCCGGTGAGGAGCCACGCCGACCTTTCTGTCAAATCCCCGTCCCCTCTTTAATGTTGATTGATGTTTCTGCTTTTTGTCTGCAGAGCTACATCCAGAGTTTCAGAGACCGGCAGGTGCAGGCGCAGCCCTTCCCGGGCCGCCTGGTCGGAGGCCCCCATTCCGTTGTGGACATGGGCTACGACTGCGGCTCAACGGCGCCCCTCACTGGAGCGGCGGGGCCTTCGCTACGGGCCTGACCGGAGGCCTGAACACACCACTAAACCAGGGAGATACGTGACTCTACAACCACTACCCCCCCCCCCCCCCCCAGGCTCAATGCAGAGTCACACCTAAGAGGCTGGATCTACCTGTTTAACCCTTTACTGACTGAACCGGGGCCCCTAAGCCTCAGCGTGGTGCAGAGTCCCGGCTGACGTCTCTTCACCGTCGTTCAGTAGATGCATGCACGCACTGACACGCCGCAGCTACACACGGAGCTCCTGCTCTGTGACCCGCCACGCCACACCAGGGACGGGAGTGTCCGTGCAGACCCGCCTCAGGTTCCAACACAGGCATCGAATGTGCCGTTTCGACCGACCATCAGTTTTCTACAGCGCAAACCAGGATCCTTTGCTCTCGGTGCCATCTGGACTACAGATACCCTCTCTGACAAACCCCTCGGTGCTGGATGATACACTTCTTCAAACTGCCGTGTGAAGGCCGGGGATCTGTGCCTTGCCCCTCCGTGGACCGCACACAGCTCGGCATCAGGAGCGCGGCCGCTGGCAGGTTTCCCAGCAGCGGCTAAACGCGAGGAGGACTTGATTCTAGTCGACAGCAAGGAAGCCATATTTACACAGGGACACACACACACACACGGACACAGATCTGTGTGAGGATGCTAATGCTAACAGCCACAAAACGTGCCTCACCGGTGCGTTGCGGTGCTGGCTGTTGGGAGTCGGACTGGTTGCCATAGAAACTTGTACATCTCCTTCCATGGTGCACATCGATTTTCTTTGTGTGAAGATGTGAATACTTTATTGTTGTTTTCTTTTAAAGGTGTGTGTGTGTGTGTCTGTGTGTGTGTGTCTGTGTGTGTGTGTGTGTGGAGGGGAAATGATGCATGATCTCAGCCTCCAGCCCTTCATGTGCATCGTGTGACATGTAAAAACACAGCACTTACTTTCTGAACCACTTTGTTGAGTTTGTCTGAGGACTTTAAGTTGATGAGGTCACAGTGGGATGTTTTTATTTATTTCCTGTAAAGGGGGGAGCTGTGACATCACTGTGGGCCATGCTTTGTCTTTTTTTTTAAATTATGAGTATAATTATAATTAAAGCATGTGTTCCTATCGATCAGTGTGTGTGTGTGTGTGTGAAGGACGACCAGCTGAAGAACATCACATCACTTTTATTAGCCCATAATATTTAAAAGTCTCAGATTATGTCTCCTCCTGTCTTCTCCTCCTCACACACATACTCTTCACCTCCTCCTCCTCCTCCTCTTCCTGACCTCCTGCTGATTAACTGACACACAGTAAACACGCTGCGTCACACCCCCACACACACAGAGGAGAGTTTGTAAAGTCTTTGTTTTATTGTCGTGGCGTCGTGTGTCCACCTCGGGCGGGGACAGCTGTGTGTGTCTTCTTGTCCTCTGTGGACGTTACATGATGTCCTGCTGGTGCTGCGTGGACTCGCTGACCACCTGAGGAGCACAGACACACACACAGTGAACTCACACACTCCTACTTGCACACTGTGAGGTGCTGTTTTCTCCCACAATGCACTGCACCAAGGAGCTGCTCCTTGGAGTGACGCCCAGCAGCTTCAGTTATGACGCTGAGACGTCAGCTTTGTTATTGTTGAATCTTGAGCGCACACGTGCAGAGATCTGCTGACGGAGTCCAGCCTCCACCTTGTCACGGCACGCCGGGCTGCGTGCTGCGAGTGTAGCGTGCCTCCACTCGGGTGGGGACAGCATGTCTGTCTGGACTAGTCTCTGCACGTGTTGCCGTGATGAAAACACCAGGACAGAATGAACCAGAGGGCTGACTGATCAATATCAGCCACACAATCGATCAATATCTGACTGATTAGATTAAAACAGTTCAAATAAAGTCTGATCTTGGTGTTTTTAAGCTTCGGGTACAGATGATGTGTTTGTATATAAGGAGGACTTCACCTCTCCATCGCGGGTCTCGATGGTCTTGATGAGGACCGTTTTCTTGGAGTGCAGCTCTGAGGAGCGCTGCTGGTGTTCAGGGCTGGTCTCTGGTCCAACACACAAAGGCTCACAGTTAGAATCAGACATCTTTTAATCCTGAATGTTGTGTGTAACAGCTGATCTGCTCCCTCTGGCAGGTTTGTGTGTGTGTGTGTGTGCCCTCTAGTGGTGCGTTTAGGGAACAGCAGGAGCGTTGGTACCTCTGAAGCTCAGGGTGGAGTAGCTCTGCACGGGTAAGGTGATCCTGCAGCATAATGTCATAAAATGAGTGATTTAATCTGGATTAAAATGGAATTATATCAAGGATTATTCATCATCACCTGCTCTCCTCCCCTTCCAACAGCTTCCTGTAGGTGGCGATCTCCACATCCAGAGCCATCTTGACGTTGAGCAGGTCCTGGTACTCTCTGAGGTGGCGAGCCATCTCGTCCTTCATGTTGGCGATCTCCGCCTCCAGCCGGGTGATGGTGTCCTGGAAGGCTCCGGCGTCACGTCCATGACGGTCCTCCATGTCCCGCATCTGCCTCATCAGAGACTCATTCTGGATTGGACAGAGAGAAGGTCAGAGGAGTGTGTGTGTGTGTGTCTGTGTGTGTGTGTGTGAGACGCACGGTGCCTTTCAGGGAGTCGATCTCGCAGGTGTAGGCCTGGATCTGGTGTCTGAACTCCATGGTCTCCTGCCGGGCCTGCTTCAGGGCCTCGTTGTTCTTACTCACTGCCTGGTTCAGGTCTGACACCTGCGGGGACAGAGGTCAAAGGTCAAAGGTGTAGCTTGTGTGTGTCTCTGGTCCCTTTAGTGTGTATGTTTGTGTGTCTGTCTCTGTGGACCTCTCAGCTCACCTTGGACTTGTACCAGTCCTCGGCCTCTGCGATGTTCTTGGCGGCGATGCCTTCGTACTGCGCCCTGATGTCTCGCAGCGCTGCGGTCAGGTCCGGCTTGGACATGTCCATCTGGATCTGGACCTGAGTCTCCTGCATCTGGTTCTGCAGCTCACGGATCTCCTGCAGGAGGAGGAGGAGGAGGAGGAGGAGGAAGGTGAGGTAGGATGAAGACATTTTGACTCTAAAGGAGGAGGAGGAGGAGGAGGAGGACCTCTTCATGGATCCTCTTCAGGAAGGCGATCTCCTCCTGCAAGGTCTCGATCCGTCTCTCCAGGTCCAGACGGGCCAGCGTGGCAGCGTCCACGTCCTGCAACAGATTGTTCTGTCAGACATCGTGTCGCACGTTCTGTCCCAGACACAACAACAACACAACAACGAGACGCACCGCTCTGAAAGCAGCCAGGTTGTTCTCTGCTTCCTCCTTCTGAAGGATCTCCTCCTGCAGTCTGAAACATAATCCCAGATTATTGACAGAACAAACATCAACTACGCATTGATAACTTTGATTAATCCCACATGCTCTCCTTATTTGGTAATCCAATCCCTGAGCTAAAGACTCGTCCTTTGTCTGAGACGCAGAGGACGGACAGAGCCTCCACATCTGCTCCTTCCTCTCCTTTTATAGAAGAGCACCGTGTAAACACAGTGTGTGTGTGTGTGTGTGTGTGTGTGTGTGTGTGGGACTAACTTGCTCACACACACACACACACACACACACAGCATTAATTTGACCTTCCTCACAGACACAATAATCACATTATTGATTAAAGGAACAGAGATCATTGTTAAACGGCTCCTGGACGCAGATTAGATTTTCTTCTTCTTCTTTGCTTGGATTAATGTCGTAGTTGGAGCTGAAATAAAACTCCTCCATCCTCCTCCATCCTCGGTGACTCATCTGCAGCCTCCGTCTGTTCTGTATTATTTTTATTCACAGAATCAATCATTTGATTTGCAGGCTGTCAACACGCTTCCTGTAAACACAACAAGCAGCCTCCACCCGCCTGCGCCACCCGCCTGCTCCCCTCAGACTGACCGACTCTCCCCCCCGTCCTCCCACCTGACTTTGAGCTTGTCCAGGTCATCGGCCAGGTTGTCGCGCTCCACCTCTATGCGTGACCTCTGATTGGTCAGGACCTCCACCTGCCTCCTCAGCTCGCTCATCTCCTCCTCGTACAGGTCGGCGATGCGGGTCGGCTCGCGGCCCCGCAGGCGCTCCACCTCCACCGCCAGCACCTGGTTCTGCTGCTCCAGGAAGCGGACCTTCTCGATGTAGCTGGCGAAGCGGTCGTTCAGGTGCTGCAGCTCCGCCTTCTCGTTGGTCCGCGTGGTCAGGAACTCCTGGTTCAGGGCGTCCGCCAGGCTGAAGTCCAGCGTCTCGCCCATGCCGGCGTAGGAGCGCCCATAGGAGGTCCTGGAGGTCGCCAGCGGCCTGCCATAGCAGCTGGAGGAGACCCGGTAGGAGGGTGTGGTGCTGGTCCGGGTCACCTCGTAGACCCTGGACGTGGCGTGGCCCCCACCGCTGCCACCGTGCCCCAGCAGGGTGCGGTTGAGGGACGGTGAGGCGTAGGTGCCGTGGCCGAAGGTGCGGCGGTAGGAGGAGGCGGTTTGGGCGGAGGAGCTGTAGGAGGTCATGATGGAGGACACGGAGCACTGACGGGGAACATGTGGCCCCCCTGCTATTTGTACTCACCCCCTCCCTCCCCCCTGTGAACCACCCTCCCTCTCTGCACATCACACCTCCCTTCATCAAACCCTCCAGAACATGTAGCAGCGCCCCCTACCGGCTGCTACAGCAGGGCCACACAGGGTGGAGTGATGGTTGGGGTGGATGGAGGGTCAACAACACACTGAACACAGGAGGAAGCTGTTTGTGTTTGTTTGTTTGTTTGTTTGTTTGTGAGGTTGAACCTGGCTATCAGACTCAGACAGAGGACGCCGCTGTAATGCTGCACACGCCGCCTCCTCTGTGACATCACTTCATAGCTATGTGAGGATGCAGAGCGTGGTCCTCACATGGCGAGGCGGCGGCGCAGGTTGTTAATGACAGCAGCAGCAGGGGGGGGGGGGGGGGGGGGGTAGCTGCTGCTAACCTGCCTTAAAAAGGAAAAGCATCCCACATGTGAGCGGAGCAGCAGGAAGCCGCCGCCACTGATGGTGATGATGATGATGGTGATGATGATGATGGTGATGATGATGACGATGATGGTGGTGGTGTGAGGCCTCTCTGTGCCTGCACAACCTGCTGAATTATTCACAGTTACGCAGCAGTTAAAGCATAATCATGAAAATTATATTCATGCTGATGGATTTGGTGAAATTCCCACATGAGTGTAAACCGTCCGCCTGTTGCTCTCATGTCTAATAATAGACCCTGAACCATCCTGTGTGTTTGCGTCCTCTGGGCTTCCTCAAGACCAGGAGAGACGCAGCGAGCTGACAGCTGAAGTAAACATGCCTTCATCGTCCCCTGCCTCCTCCTCCTCCTCCCTCAGCGTTCAGTACTATATAAGGTCGGTTCCTGTGATGATACACCGATAAACAGAACATAGAAAAAAATGACTGATGGTGTCACAAAGATCTCAGCGTTGCATATTGCATAAAGAATGTCAACGTTTAGGCCAAATAAAGGGGCACGTTAGGCATTCCCTCATCTGTGACAGCACCTCAAGTGAAATCTGTTTTTATTTTTATCTCTATTTTAAATCATACAAATGATTTAAAATATTTTATTATGTAAACTCAGCATAAATAAAATAAAATAATGAAATAAAAATAATTAAACTTATCATAATAATACATGTATAATTATATCCAGTAAATATAATGTAGTTATGATACCTATTTTAATTGAACAATAAACGGGATTAAATGGAGAAATAAGGAGATAATCTAATAATCTGCCTGTAAACATGAGGTGTCGCAATGCGCCTCCTGGCCGCTGGGTGTCGCTCACACGCCGTGTTTGAAAACAGCGTCTTCCTCTGCTGCTGTCAGCTAATCTGGAGCTGCTCGTTCCTGTCACCGCGACCGGGTTTGAAAGTCCAATTAATGCAGGTAGGTGTCGTAAAATGATTTTATTGTTGCTCTGTGGTGTGAGAGCCTCTTTGACTTTGGCCAGAGGAGGAAGAGGAGCGACGAAGAAGAGGCAGAAAGCTCGTTTTTAACGGTTCTTGTTAGCTAGCAAAGGTTAGCAAGGAATCGATGTTTCCTTTTTCGGACAGTACGTTAAATCACGCGTCTTTACAGTAGATTTGAGCAAAGACATGTATGTTTTTAGCCCGATAGTTAACACGGCAGCCATTGTGTGATCATTGCAGCTAAGTGCTGGTGCTCGTCCTCTAAATTTGACTCGTAGCATAGAGTTTATTCGTCACTGTCCGACATTGGAATTACTCGCCGCTAGCTAGTTATGCTGTGTGGCTGCCAGGCATGAACTTGATGTGTTTGTTGTGTTTTCTCCTGCAGTCTGTGATCATGAAGAGCTCAAAGGAAGCGGTGCAGTCAGCGGCCAAAGAGTTTCTGCAGTTTGTCAACAGAGGAGTGTCTCCTTATCACGGTACGGTCAGAAAAACTGTGTTTAAATCTAAATCAGACACCTGTCTGAATGATGCAGCCTGCTTTCACATGCATGTTGATGCAGTTTGAGAGGACCAGCAGATCTACGTGTGTCAGCATGAACGAGCTGCTGCTCCGTTTAACTTTGAGCTTGAGATAAGATCGAGTTTCCTCAGATGGAACACAGGTTTCACAATCTGTCTCTGCACTCTGACCTGCTCCTGATTTCACTGTCGGACTGTTGGAGCTAACCCAGGATCAATGACTCCTCTTTTCCTGCAGTGGTTGAAGAGTGCCGACGCAGACTGTTGGAGGCCGGATTCATCGAGCTGAAGGAGTCGGAGCAGTGGGACATCAAGCCGGCTAGTAAGGTGAGAAGTTCAGACATGATTTTAACCTTTTGTTTTAGGCGTTGGTCAGATAAATGAACCCCTTCTCTGCAGTATTTTGTGACCAGGAACTTCTCCAGTGTCATCGCCTTCGCGGTGGGAGGACGCTACCTGCCAGGAAATGGCTTCTCCATGATTGGCGCCCACACAGACAGCCCCTGTCTCAGGGTGAGGCCCCGCCCACTTCCACTGAACCTTCCGATGTAACACCTGATGTGAGGAGCGCCGCTCCTCTGATGCCGAACATGGCGGTTTTGGTTTTGGTTGTGTTCCCTGACGCTGAGATGATGGATGGTGTTTGTGCTCTCAGGTGAAGCCCAGGTCTAAACGGACGAAGCAGGGCTGTCTGCAGGTGGGTGTCGAATGCTACGGCGGTGGCATCTGGAACACCTGGTTCGACCGCGACCTGACCATCGCCGGCCGCGTTATGGTCAAGGTACAAAGACTGCTGCAGCTTCTGTCCCGCCTCCTGTGGGCGCTGAGCTCATGTCTTTGACGTCTTCCTCCTGCAGAGCGGCAGCAGGCTGGTCCACCGCCTCATCCACGTCCCCAAGCCTCTGCTCAGGATCCCCCACCTGGCCATCCACCTGCAGCGGGACATCAACGACTCCTTCGGCCCCAACAAGGAGAACCACCTGTAGGTCACGCGGTGACGGAGCTCTGTGCGGTCACAGTTTTCTTCACTGTCACTCATTATCGGTGTGTGTGTTTCGTCTCAGTGTGCCCATCATTGCCACTGCTGTCCAGGAGGAGCTGGAGACGGGCTCTGCGTCCCCCGGAGACGCCTCCTGTGCCTCCAACACGGTAACCCACAGTCTCACACACACCACGGACGGATAGGATGGTGGCGTCCTTTAGCTTTAGCTCCCATGCCGCCTATGTCTCTTCTCTTCCCTCCCTCAGGCGGAGAAGCACCACCCAGCGCTGGTGAAGGTGCTGTGCTCGGAGATGGGTGTCGAGCCTGACACTCTGCTGGACTTTGAGCTGTGTCTGACTGACACGCAGCCTGCGGTGAGTCCAAACCACTGACTTCCTGTCACTTGTAGAACAGCAGTTTAAGACTTGTGAACATGGAGCGCGAGCTGACGCCTTCCGTCCTCCGTCCTCCTCTCTGCAGGCTTTAGGAGGTGTGTACGAGGAGTTCATTTACTCTCCTCGCCTGGACAACCTGCACAGCTGCTACTGCGCCCTGCAGGTCAGATCTCAAGCCCCCGTTCGAACCCTTAAATATCTGTTCTTCTTCATCTAACGTCCCCTCCTCCTCCTCCTCTGTCTCACTCAGGGACTGATGGAGTCCTGCTCTGGAGACTCTCTCACCAAAGATCCTAACGTCCGCATGGTCACCCTGTATGACAACGAAGAGGTGAGCGTCACATGAACGAGTGTTTGTGTGTTTATACAGCGGACTGTAGTGTGTCTGTGTTTCCTGTAGGTGGGGTCAGAGAGCGCTCAGGGCGCTCAGTCCAACCTGACGGAGCTCATCCTCAGCCGCCTGGCGGCCTCCTCCTCCAACCTCACGGCCTTCCAGCAGGCGGCGCCGCTGTCCTTTATGATCAGTGCTGACATGGCGCACGCTGTGCACCCCAACTACCAGTCAGTATCAGCAGCGGGGGGGCAGGTGGTCAGGCTTCTGTTTCATTCTGATCGTTTTCTTTCAGGGAGAAACACGAAGAGAACCATCGACCAGCGTTCCACAAGGTGAGCAGCTTTACGCTCAGGCGTGTTGATGTGAACGCTCTTCTAAAACACACACTCATGATGGAGAGACTTGTTTTCTTTAGGGCCCGGTGATCAAGTTTAACAGCAACCAGCGCTACGCCACCACAGCCGTCACGGCCGCCGTCATCCGAGAGGTGGCCCAGCAGGTGGGCGTGCCGCTGCAGGTACGTGGTGTGACTGTCTGTGTGTGTGTGAACAGAATGTGTGTGAGACAAAGGCAGACATCAGGAGGACAGGAAAGGACATGTCCCGTCTGCTGAGCACAGCCTCTATAAATTAGTGCTGTGATGGAGACGTGGAGACGGTGAAGGGTGGAGGCTGCTGAGCCGGTGCTGTGTCTTCCCTCTAACCCTCGCTGTCATGTGCAGGACGTCATGGTGCGTAACGACAGCCCCTGTGGGACCACCATCGGCCCCATCCTGGCCGCCCGCCTCGGCATCCCCGTGGTGGACATCGGTGCTCCGCAGCTGTCCATGCACTCCATCAGGGAGATGTGCTGCACCTCCAGTGTCTTGCAAAGCAGCACCCTCTTCAAGGTACCTCTGTCTGTCTGACAGCAGATGCGATTCACGTCTTTGTGTTTGTTGTGTTGAAATGTGTGGCGGCGCGGCACCACTTCCTGTCTGCTTCCTTCCTGCAGGGTTTCTTCCAGCTGTTCCCGGCCATCAGGAGCAGCCTGGTGGTGGATTAGGAGACGGAACTGAACCTGCACACAAAGTCCGTGGAACCTCAGCACTGTTATTCACGTGTAACATTACTTTCATATGGACTTGTTTAGAAAATAAAACTCGGTGTCTTCAGCCTGTTTTGTGTGGATGTGTGGTTGATTTGAAGCTTGGTCCTGCAGCTCTTTAATCTCACCTCTGCAGTGTTGCACAGTGAGGAGGCTCAGCGCCGCCTGAGCCAAAGTGCCGTCAGCTTTTTGGCAGAAAGAGAAGGACGTCTGCCGCAGAGCAGGAAGTCCGTCAGCCTCCGTCTGTTGAGGTTGAGGTGCTGATGCTGAGCGTTCCTGCTCTGTCAACCTGTTTGTTGTGTCCATGAGTCTGAATTTATAAAAAGATGTGCAGCCAACATGTCAGATTACTGATAATCCCTGTTTAACCTGTGTGTGTGTGTAGTGCTTGATCACGGCTGAAGTGAATGTGTTGTTGCAGTGTAGCGCCTCCTGTGGCCCTGACAACCTAACCATCCCTCCTCTCTCTCTCACACACACACACACACACTTCCTCCCCATCAGCGCTCCACAAGCAGCAGCCGCTCCTCAGACATGGAGAGCTGGTAGAAGCAGCGCAGCAGCGGCGGCGGCTCTCCTCTTCCTCCTCTTCCTCCTGCTCCTCCTCCTCCTCGCTCCGGTGGATGTTGGATGTACCATGAGGTCTCCGCGGCTCTGGGCGGCTCTGTGCCTCCTCCTCACCGCCTCGTGTCGTCTGTGCGCGGCCGCCCGTTACGGTAAGTCTGAGCTTTGATGGAGACTGATGCACTTTCCCCGGTAATGAACTGGCTGCGTCCAGGCGGCGTAAATCACGACTCTCCCCCCCGGTGACACGCCGCTGTGGCGGGAGTGCTGCTGGCTGTTGGAGCACTTGTGTGTGTGTGTGTGTGTGTGTGTGTGTGTGTGTGTGATTAGAGTTACACACGTTCTCTTGAATTGTGTTGTGAAAGTTGCTCATGTGTTCACCTGAAAGGCGTTTCCTGATGACCAGCCTGCTCTGTTTACACCGGTGCCAGATGACGTCATCGTGTGTGTGTGTGTGTGTGGTTTGTTGATCCACAAACCTTTATTCCATGACCACAAACAAACACACAACAGAGGCACAACATCCACACACAGACACACAGACACAGCTGAAAAAATAACCTGTGGATGAAGCCTGCAGCGTCAGACCAGGCCGTGCTCACAGGTATGACTCATGACTGACCCCTCAGTGATTTTCACGGCTTCCTGTCAGCTCCATGGCGCCTCAGCACCACAGAGCAGCAGCAGCAGCTCTGAACATTCAGCACATGATCAGATGTTTGTGGAGAAAGTTGTAGAGAGAAGGACTCCTGCAGGAACGTGTCAGAGTTCAGCTCCTTCCTTCTTGGTTTTCTCTGAGTTTGGTGCCATGGCTGCACAGTCAGAGCGGTTCTTTTCTGTCATGAAGGTGCAGGTTAGAAGGTTAAGATGAGCTGATGAAGGTCGCAACCCGGCCGGCTCACAGCAGCTTCTGTCAGCCTCAAACGCCACAGGCACCATTATGAAGACGACACTGAATCCTCTGTGGCAGGCGGGTAATGGACGATACAAGGGAAACACACAGACACAGAGGAGGAGGAGGAGGTGGAGGAGGAGGAGGTGGAGGAGCAGGAGGAGGAACAGGAGGAGGAACAGGAGGAGGAGGAGGTGGAGGTGGAGGAGGTTTTTCACATGATTTGACGTGTGTGTAGCTGCGTTTGATTGACTGGAAACACGCTGATGTCCAAGCATCATTAGGAGACAAAATGGAGGCAGACACACACACACTGTGATTAGAGCAAGCAGTTTATGGGTGAAGCAGTGGACGGAGAATGTCCCCAGAGGAGTGTAACGGCGTCCCGGTGTCCAGGCTTTGTGGACGAGCTGCCGTCCACTTCATCTCCGTCGCTCATTACAGGCCTGATTAAACTGAGCGCCCTGTAATGAATGTGGATGGTGTGTGTGCCTGGATCATTATGGATGACATCTTCTGGAAACACAGAGACAGGGACGTGTGGGTGGAGGAGAGAGAGAGAGTGAGGGTGGAGCAGAGATTAGTCATGGTGTGGTCAGGGGGGGGGGGGGTGATGGAGGATCTCGGCTCTATGTTTAGCTGCGTCTCAGCTTTCTGCTCTAATGGAGATTCCCTCTTTGAGGCCGGGTGGTGTCGTCATGTGGGCGACTCTGTTTATAGAACTCAGGTGGAGGATGAGATGAAGCCTGATCCTGAGAGTCAGGCAGGGTGGAGCAGGTGGAGCAGAGGATGCTGCTGCTGCTGTATAAATCCTTAATGAACGTCCAGCTCAAACACAGCGAGCAGCTGCTGCTGTTTACTGCCTCACCACCCATTACAACCTGGGGAAGGTCACACACACACACGGCTCCATCCGGAGACTCTTAGCAACACGGGCCGGAGTCTGGAGTGTGTGTGACGTGTTCTTTTTGTGTCTGCAGGTTGTTTGTTTGAGAAGAAACTGTGTCCCAGAGATCAGCTGTGCAGCGATGGTGAGTATGACCACACACAGACACACACTCTGACTGTCACTTTCTCTGAGGCTCATATTTACGGCGCCCTGAATGCACCGCCATGAGCAGGGTGACAGATAGTGACCAAACCCCCGTGGGCTCCTGCCTCAGGAAGCTCTGACGTCCCTACTTCCTGCCTGCTCAGACACAACAAGGATGTCTTTACACGAGCGTGCATGTGTGTATGTGTGTGTCTCAGGCCCAGCTGCATTATGGATGGCGTTGTGTTTGCGTGCGTCCTCCCTGAGGACGTTCTGTTCCCTGTTTCTACATGAGAGGACATTTAGGGAACATCAGATGAACCAGCAGGAGGTAACAGGTGGTGCCTGCATCCAAAAAGTCTCCATTTCATGTCCTTAAACATGACACGCTCTCCCTGAGTGTGTCATTCTGTGATCAAGGTTTGTGTGTGTGTGATGAAGTGATGAAGACGGTGATGAAGAGACGGTACGTTCAGAGAGGAAGATGAAAGACAGATGAACAGAGCAGGAGAGCAAACCGAGAGAGAAGAAGAGCGAGAGAGCAACGTAAACAAGGTCTCCCTCCGTCAGCTGCGCTCAGCCAATCACAGCTGCCGCTGGCCGTCTCTATGACAACAGTGACATCACTTGCCTGACGACCGTGTGTCTCCCACTTGTGTGTTTGTGTGCGTGTTTGATGAAAGATGGAGGGAGACAGAGGTGATGACTCACCACAGCCCAAGCACACACATACACACACACACACACACACACACACACACAGTGTGTGTGTGTGTGTTGTACATACAAGTGTGTGGGGTGAGTACTCGTACAGTGTGTGTCTACTCATGTCCTGGCAAACACTGCAGATGTGACACTCACACATGAAGCTAATGCTAGCATATGCTAATAGCTGAAATGATAACGTCTCCATGACGCCCAGCCGTTTACTTTGTGCGTGACATTGATTGTCGGGCGCTTCCTGTGCAGACGGTTTGTTCGGACAGTGCCAGGCTCCTCACCAGGACCCCGTCCAGTACCAGGTGTCTGTCCCCATCCTGCACAAACTGCAGGCGGTCCTCAAAGACCTGATGGTGCAGGGTGAGTCTCTGATCGCCGTGGTAACACACAGATGTAACAGCTGGGCAAAGACTGACTGAGTGTGTGTGTGTGTGTCTCAGGTCTGACCTGGAAGGATGACGTGACGCAGATGATTATTGGACGAGAGCTGAGTCGCGTCCCCTCCATCAGCACCCGCTCTAGACTTCACGAGAAGTCCCTCAAACAGTAAGACAGACACGTGTCCTCATCAAGGGGTCAGGATGAGACTTTGAGACGATTCTCTCTCTCTCTCTCTCTCTCTCAGGTCCTCCAGGCTGCCGGGTCCTGGCTCACACAGGGCTCAGGGTCCTGAAGAACCAGCTGATGCGGAGTTGATGCAGCAGTACCTGGACTACATGGTCCTTGATCCTTCCCGGTCCGCGGTCCACATGCAGACGCCCCTGCTGGACCCATACACCTACCGCCAGGTAAGAGGGCTCCTGAACTGCCGGTTTTTAATCGGCGCAGCTCAAAGTGAGGCTGACCATGAGGACCGTGTGTCGTTACAGCAGCAGTTCGGGTACCAGGACCAGGAGGAGCGCTCCCTCAACTCCCTGGACAGTAATCCAGCCTTCCCACTGCCCTCCTCCTCGCGCTCCAGATCTCGAGCAAACCCTCTGGACTCAGATCAGCAGCTCCTCCAGGACCTGGTGTCCTTTTACCTCAGCTCCCCTTCTTCTTCTTCCTCCTCCTCCTCTTCCTCCTCCTCCTTCTTGGATGTGGACTTCCCGCTGGACTACGGTGAGGACTCTGTCTCCCAGGTTTCCCAGATCAGCAAGCAGCCGCAGCAGGACGAGGCGGAGAAGAAGGCGCAGAAGGAGTACGACGCCCTGTCAGGCCTGGACGGTGAGAGGACGCCCACGTCCCGTCCCCCTCATTAAGTGTCTGTCTTCATGTGTGTCTTCTGGTGTCCTTCAGAGCGCTCTCTGCAGAGACTGGCCCTGCTGCTCGATCACTACGGCCTGGACATGAAGGATTTGTCCCTCCAGCAGAAGGACGACCTGCCGGCTGCCCTGAAGCAGCTGCAGCTCGAGAGCTCCTACAGCAAACCGGCCACAGGTCGCCCTCCAGACGTCACGTTACAGCTGCAAACATCTGGATCTTCATACTGACCTCCATCTTTTTATTTGTTGTTCAGATAAGGGGAACGACGCCGGCACGGGGAAGAAGGTGAGCATGCTCCTGTCCTGCTGAGTCAACAGGCAGGAAGTCTTCTTCTTTAATGTAACGTTTCCTCCGTCAGCTCACAGAGGGCGCCATGGCCTATAAGATGGCCTCCCAGGAGGCTCCGCCCCCCAACATCAAGTCCCCAAAACCAGAGGAAGCCCAGAAGGAGGCGGCTCCCACTGAGGCTGCAGGCCAGGACAAGAAGGAGCCGCCTGCGCCGGCGGAGGACGAGTTCGGTTACATCGTCACTAACCAGAGGTAACCATGGCAACGTCAGTGCAGCCAATCAGGATGAGAGGCTGCCTGAGTCCGTGTGTGCGTGTATGACAGTGTGTGTGTGTGTGTGTGTGTGTGTGTCTTGTCGCCGCAGCCCCCTCAGTCTGAATGATGGGGTGCGCCTGCTGGTGCTGCTGTCAGAGAGGATCGGCCTCTCCACCGGCTCCTTCATCAACCTCAGGTAGGACCTGCGGCCCCGAGCTGCCGGCCTGAAGCCTCCGGACCCCCCTCCTCTCAGCTTGGATCACAGATTTTTAATTTTATGGGATTAATAAACCCTGATATGAACGCGAGGAGTGTGATGTGCTGGTGATCTGCATGTGGAAGTGATTCACTCACATCTTTGTTCTTCTGATCCTCCTCAAATACCCTGACCTTTGACCTCAGACAAAAATCTGCAAATACAAGATACTCATGCAGATTTTTGTGTGCATGAACTTCAGGAGCTCGTATTTAAACTGACATATTTACATTTCACCTCCTGGGTCTGCTCTCCTGTCATCTCCCTCTGCAGTGTGGTGGGACCTGCCATCACCTTCAGGATCAGACCCAGCTCCAAGAACCTGACGGCCGGAGACGTGGCAAACAAAGCGGGTACGCCGTCGCTCTGCTTCTGTCACACAGAAAGAATGCGTGACATTCAAATCTGATTTGTTGTCTGACTTGTGTCACAGTTGAAGAGAAGAACTTCCTGGAGTCTGAGACGGGTCTGAAGGTCCTGCAGAGCGGCGTCGGAGAGGTGAGGCTGCAGGAAAAGATGTCAGAGAAGAAGAAGAAGCAGAGTGGCATCTATTAAGTGTTCTGTTGTTCCCAGAGGCATGATGGGAAGTCGTTGCCCCTGGTGACCAGGGTCCAGCCCGGCTCCCGCTGGGTGTTTGCGACGCTGGTTGCGATGGCCTGCATCGGTGGCATTCTGGTGGCGGCCATGACTGTCGCCTGCCTGCGTCATCACGCACACCGGCTGGCCGCGAAGAAGCTGGGCCTGGGACCAGAGGGGGGCAGCTTCAGCCACCAGGAGTACCAGGTGAGGAGTCTGCTCCCTCCAATCAAACATGTCAGTGAGGAGCAGCATAACAACACAACGCATGCTCACCAGGACCTGTGTCGCCAGCACATGGCCTCCAAAGGTGCCTTCGGACGCCTGGAGGCCGCCGCCCTGGGCGCTGTGGGAGGAGCCAGTGGAGGAGCTGGCAGTGGAGCGGCAGGAGGAGGTGTTGGAGCTGGTGTCGGTGGAGCAGCGGGAGGAGCAGTGGGAGGCGGAGGTGCGGACTCCAGGGTGAGCAGCGTGTCGTCCCAGTTCAGCGACGGAGCCCAGCCCAGTCCCAGCTCCCACAGCAGCACGCCATCCTGGTGCGAGGAGCCGGCACAGGCCAACATGGACATCTCCACCGGTCACATGATCCTGGTCAGTACCTCTGGTAGCTGCACAGCGAGGTGGGACACGCTGTCTGACTCTGTGCTGACGTTTCCTCCTCCAGGCTTACATGGAGGACCACCTGAGGAACAAGGACCGCCTCATGAAGGAGTGGGATGCTCTGTGTTCCTACCAGGCCGAACCCAGCGCCGTCTCCATGGCTCAGAGCGACGCCAACGCCAAGAAGAACCGCTGCCCCGACTCGGTGCCCTGTGAGTCCCCGACCATATGACGAAAGGTTAGTAAACAGGAGCAGAAAGGGTTAAATGTGACTGTCGTTCTGCAGACGACCACTCCAGGGTGAAGCTGAAGGCAGAGGTCAACCCGTCGCGGTCAGACTACATCAACGCCAGCACCATTGTAAGTCTCAGAGCGTCACCATGGAAACGGCTTTGTATTGGGCTCTCCTAACAGACTCTGGTCCCGCCTCACTGCAGATTGAGCACGACCCCCGGATGCCGGCTTACATCGCCACCCAGGGCCCGCTGTCACACACCATCTCTGACTTCTGGCAGGTGGGTGTGATGATGAGGATGACGATGAAGAGATGTTTTGGGTGAGTTGCGCCCCCTGCTGGTGCTCACCTGTTCTTGTGGTTGTGTAGATGGTGTGGGAGAACGGCTGCACTGTGATCGTGATGATGACGGCGCTGGTGGAGGACGGAGAGAAACAGTGTGACCGCTACTGGCCCGACGAGGGCTCGTCCCTTTACCACATCTATGAGGTGAGTGTGTGTCCGTGTGTGTAAACAGTGTGTGAGCAGCTGTGATCTGTCGCCCCCCCCCCTTCTCCAGGTGAACCTGGTGTCGGAGCACATCTGGTGTAACGACTTCCTGGTGCGCAGCTTCTACCTGAAGAACGTGCAGACGCAGGAGACCAGGACGCTCACACAGTTCCACTTCCTCAGCTGGCCGGCTCAGGGCATCCCCACCTCCACGCGCCCCCTGCTGGACTTCCGCAGGTACTGCTGCTGCTACATCTGCCTCACCATCATCATCACCGCCACCCTCCCCCCTCTTCTCCTCTCCTCCCATCCTCCCTCCCTGTGCGATGGAGGTCAGCGGTTTATTTTGAACATGTCTGTCTGTGTCATTCTTGTGGTTTGCAGCTAGTAGTCTGGGTCCAGTTGCATAGTCACAAAAATGATCATGGACTGATGTGGCTGCAGCAGGAGGTCCATCGCCGAACAAACTCCCCCTTTCTGTCCTCCCATCTATCCGTCTCTGTGGGTTAATTAACCAGTCGTGTGTTGTTATGTTTGTTTTCCCCCAGGAAGGTGAACAAGTGCTACCGAGGACGGTCCTGCCCCATCATCGTGCACTGCAGGTAAACAGGAAGGAGTCCCTGTAGTACCTCTTGTGTCCACCTGGTGGCAGACGTGCCAGCATGTAAGCAGCTCTTCTCACCTGGTATGATCACTCTCTTGTCTCCATAGTGATGGTACAGGCCGGACTGGGACTTACATCCTGATCGACATGGTTCTGAACCGCATGGCTAAAGGTGAAGCTTGTGTTCTTATGATTAAATGGCTTCACTTCCTCCTCCTGCATTCTGCACGGGTGTAAGTGTCGGTCTGTGTTCCTGCAGGTGTGAAGGAGATCGACATCGCTGCAACGCTGGAGCACGTCCGAGACCAGAGGCCCGGGATGGTCCGCACCAAGGTGAGGGTCCTTCTCTCCGTCTCCTCTCCTGAGGTTTGGCTGCTGGGCTTCAGATGTTTTTGTCTTTTTGTTCCAGGACCAGTTTGAGTTTGCACTGACGGCAGTGGCAGAGGAGGTGAACGCCATCCTCAAAGCTCTGCCCCAGTGACACCAGTCAGATCCAGACCAGCCTCCACTCACCTGGACTCCCCTCCTCCTCCCTCTGTGATGATGATGATGGCGCTGTGCTTCTTTCTGCACGTTGGCCTTGAAACCTAACGCTGATGTCACCTAAAATGAATCAACGCAGGCGTGTGTCTGGTTTTTAAGGGTTTGTGGCACCTGTGTGATGTGTTCAGGGACCTTCAGAGAGAAGGAAAGATGATCGTCAGTGTGTCACAAACTGTTAAAACACCAGACCTTTCCTCTGCCTGGCGTTCTGGTAGCTTTTATTCCTTTTCTGTGTTTGAAGTCTTTAAAATTGTGCTGCTGTTGGGTCTCTATGTTTGGATCTGGTAAGAAGCTAAAGTAAAATATATATATTTTAAATACATTTGTGATGGACGACACTGATTTTCCACATATTTCTCCTCGCATCTAACTAACACCTGCAGAAAATACAAGCCGCCTGCTCCTTTGTGTGCCATCAGATCATTTTATGTCTGGATATATTGTTGTTTACCTCTTGCAAGATAAAAAAAATAAAAATAAAAAATGCTATTCATGCGATTCTATTAAAAAAAAAATAAAGCTATTTTGTATTTGTGAAACCTTAAAAATAAATCTTTTCGTGTGTAAGTGCTGCAACCATTCCACGCGACCTCTGTGACTTTCTGTTTTTATTATAAACACACACACAGAATTTATCTGGACTTCAGGAAATCAGGGAGGAACTCTCCAAGCGGAACCTTTTACAAACGTCGTTGTTTCCGGTCGGTGTCGGACTCCTGTTGTAAACCGGCGGCGGAGGAGCGGGTTTGTGATTTTGGTACTATTAAAGTTTCTTTTCACGTTTTATTCCAGCTCTTAACATGTTATTAAATCTACGATGACTTAAATACTTTTTTTATGACGCTAACTTCGGCTGTCAAACTAACTTTAAAGATAACTTCCGCTTCCGGAGTGGGGAGTCCGCTTTAAGCTAGCCCAGTTTGTCAATTTGGATCAAAACGCGTGTATTTATCTAATAAATGTGCTTGCTGTGTGGGAGGTAACGTCGCCGAATTAAGGAGCAACACAAAGCCACGCAAACCTATCTGAATTTGAAGCTATGTCATAATTATATTTCATGACAAACGCGGAAGTGTTTTAATTCGGATCTTTGTGAACGCAGCCAGGTGCGCGTTCGGATTTAACTCTGACCGCTGGAGTCCTGCTCCAGCTCTGCAGGCTGGTGCTATATTGTCGTCGTAAAGTTACTGATTTGGTATTTTTGTGTTTTTCCAAATTGGCGTGAGTCAACCTCTGTGTTTCAAATGGTGACTGACGAGAAGAATCTCGTTTCTTTCCCCGAACACAGGAGCTGCCGCTGCGGTCTCCCTCCTGCAAGGTGGTGATTATGCGGCCGGCTCGGCGTCTGTGAACAGATCTCAGTCCAGACTCTGGGCCGCATTCCTTGGAGGTGAGTGAACACTGGCATCCACTTACACCTCCTTCGACACACACACACACACATCATCCCTTTATGTGTGGCTGCAGAACCAAGACTGTGTCTGAGGTGATGGAGTCCAGCGGACCCCCTGCTGAGGACATCCTCCTCCAGCGTCCCTGGCTTCCTGTGAGCATCAGCGGCTGCCAGCTGCTCACTAAGAGCTGGTTTGGTGAAACGGCGTACCGCGTCCTGCTGACTGACATGCACTGTGTGTGGGAGGAGAGGATGGACGCAGCCGCCATCCAGAGCCGGGCGCAGGTACACACGGCGCCGCGTGGTGAGCTGTAATCACAATGCATGATCGTTTTTTAGCTGATGAACCCTTTTGTGCCATCAGGAGCTGAACAGGCGTTTGCGAGCCCCTGTCAAAGCGTTCTTCTCCCACCTGTGTGACGTGGCTCAGCCCTGTCTGTCCGCTGACCGTGGCCCCCCTCAGAATGAGGCTCAGATCTCCCTGACGCGGCAAGAGGACGGCGACATCCTCATGAGGCTGAAGAGCGAGCTGGCAGGTCTGCCTTTCTACTGGGAGTTCCACTGCACCCCCGCCCCCATCACTTTGGTACGGTCCTCTGTTCAAACTGATGCTGTTGTGTGATTTGTGTGTCTTAGTCTGACACTGTGTGTGTGTTTTTAAAGGCGTGCAGTCAGCTGGTGCGCCCCCTGCTGGCGATGAGCCGCCTGCTGCAGCAGCAGGTGGAGCAGCTGGCAGGTCTGCTGGTCAGGAAGGATGCAGAGATCCAGGACTACAGAGAGAACGGAGCCACGCTCAGCAGAGGTACACGGACTCGCAACATGGCGGCACGTCACACGACGACAGTCCCAACACACCAGTGTTAATGATGCTGTAACTGTTTGAACCCAGAGCGCCTGCAGACTGACGCCTTTGAGGAGCAAACCTACAAAGAGAACTTCATGGCAAAGGTGAGACACACACACACGTCGTTTTCTCCAACCAGCTGATACACAAAACACCATGACAAGGGGCGGAGTCTAATAATTTCCTGTTTACTGTGCTCATGTGTGGAATTTATCATCTTGGACTCTTGTGTGTGTGTGTGTGTGTGTGTGTGTGTGTGTGTGTGTGTGTGTGTGTGTGTTATCAGACATTCCACATGTACCTGTTGAATCTATCCCTCCCCTCCAAATGGTTTTTAATGGAGGATTTTGGGAATCATAGTGAACCTTCCCATTGGCCGGTTTTCCTGCAGAAAAGTGGCCTGTTTGTTCCTGTTGTTTGTCTTAAAGAGTGGAAAAGCTCCAGCTCAGGTACGAGGAGTCATGGAAAGTTACATCGGTGCCTCTGCCTCTGTTTTCTGAGACTCGGTGAACACGTCAGTGGACAGGAGAGGGCGAGCGCATGGTCAGACACCACAGAAGAAGAAGAAGAAATCCTGGAGCGGATCAAAGTCTTCTCTTTCATGGCAAATTCCTCCGGGCTGTGACAAGGCCGCCCTCAGACCAAAGTCCAAACTGAAATCAAACGTGTCTGGGGAAAAATGTCGCCGGGACGCGTCAAGCGGAGAATCACACACACACACACACACACACTCTGGATGGACCTGTGGGAGTGTGAGAATCAGAGAGGCGTTTGGCGTTATTGTGCAGTATTTGTCTGTCAGGGCGGGCAGGGCCTCTTCAGGCTTGGAGTGTGTGGGATGAGTTTGTCGCCTGTGCGCCCGCTGACTTGTGTTTGTGTCCGTCGCCATGGCAACACTCACCGTCAGGCGTCACCTGCTGGGCTTCGTGTGTGGTTAAAAGGTAGATTTAGGTGTCGGATTAGTCCGTTCCATCCGTGTGTGTGTGTGAGAGAAAGCTGCCCAGTTTTTCTTCCTCAAACTTGAACTTCTTTGACATTTACACAGTTATTTATGAGCACCAACAGGGGGCAGACAAATATCTTCATCCTCTTTTTTTTTTCTTAACCATTTGTGGCCTGCGTTTCCTCACACTAGGGGCAGTGAGGGGCAGCGCGATGGAGGAAGAGAGATGACGATGATATTGATGATGATGATGATGATGATGACAGGAACAGCGGCTTTTATTTTCTACCTTAAAGCCCCTCCCTGGCCTGTCACCACACAAACAAACACCCCACCCAGCTCAGGTCAACATTTACATAGGTGGAATTAGTCTGTGCTTCCCGCTGATACACACACACACACTTGGATTGACTGTAGGATGAAAAAAAAGCTTTCAGGATCACATCAGCTTCCTTTAAGGCTTGAATCTGGACTGTGTGTGTTTGTGAGGACCGGTTTGAGTATCAGACTGTGGAAGTGAGGACGGGTCAGTCGGTTTGAGGGTTCAGCTTCACTTCCTCACAGTGGTCTGTGCTCGTCCACGCAGAGCGAGCTGTGACGCATCCTTTGGGTTTGTGTCGCAGAGGCTGTTTTTTCTCTCAGTGTGTGTGTGTGTGTGTGTGTGTGTGTCGTAGTGACACACGGCAGCAGCAGCGCCCACAGGTTTGAACTCCCCTCTCACCGCTGCTCGCCGCTTCACAGCTCCACGGCAACCGCGCTGCAGCATAAAGACAATTAGTGGGCGTCTGTGACCCAAACACCTCAGCCGAGCTGCACGCAGTCACATAATTGAGCCAAAGTGCTTCCAAATTTGGGATCGGTTGCTCCAGGTTTCCTGCGTTAGTTTTTAAATTGAAGGTTCTTGAGTTTAGGAGGGTGAAGCTGCTTTAAAAAACAATGAGAAACTAGCTCTGTGCTGGCACAACAGGAGGAGTCACATCCTAATATCTGTGTTTCCAGCAGAGGCTCTAAGTTAGGAGCAGGCCAGGAAACCTCTGCATCTGCTGACCGCAGCGGCTGATGGAGTCCAAAATACACACTGACTCTGAGCAGGCTGAGGGCACGGAGAGCCTGCGGATATTGATCGTGTGTGTTTATGTCAGTTTAACCTGGATGGAATATATTTTAGATTCAGATTGAGCAGCGTCTGCAGGTGAAGCGATGCAGAAATAATCCCAGGCAGACTGGGATTATGTAATGTGAACGTGTATTAAACACCAAGGGAGACGCTGTGGGGTTTGAAGGAGGGAAAAGGTTCTTCTCTCTCTGCCTCCTCAGTCAATCATTGACCGCTGTGCTCATAAACAGCAGCCAGCAGCTCCTTATCTCACGTACCTGAGGAATTCAGGGCCCCGCTGGTAAGTGGGCGAGGCTGGAAGGAAGGGGACGCAGGCATCAGCATGACTGTGATGAAGATTATTTCGCTTCCTGGTCCCAGTTTTCAGCCTGGTGTTGGTCACCACAGCCTGGGTCAGGTGGACTGTGTTATAGTTAATGATTCATCAAATCGTTCCTGATGATTATTTGCAGCCAGAGTTTCTCCTGTTTGTGAGGAGAAGAGACGGCAAAACAAACCCATCCACACAGAGTGGGTCCCGCTCTCCGTTGCACACAGTTTCCACAGGGTTGTCCCTGGTCTGGCTCTGTAATTAGGCCCTCTGTGGCCTGGCTGCTGCCCCGTCTTCAGCTGCCGGCCTCTGGGCCGAGGCCCAGCCTGGACGGGCCGAGCGCGGCATCCCGCAAAGACATCATGACTGTGAGCAACATGAGAGCAGCGACGCAAAACACGGCAGCAGGCTGTCGGCACGTGAACACGCCGGCCGGCCGGGCGTGCTGTGCCGGAGCGCGTCCCTTTGGACGCAGACACGGTCGGAGCGCTGCCGTGTGAGCAGGAGTCGTCTTCATGTGTCTGTGTTCGTCCCTGATGCTGATATTTTCATCCACGTTCCTGTTGTGCAGTTTGATCCGAGCGTCAGCCGCTCGTTGCTCTTGGATTTGGGATGGGAAGCTGAGGTCACATGATGACAGAAAACGGGGGTGAGAGGAATGAGAGAGTAAACATGAGGTCAGCAGCAGAGGTGAGGATGAGGGAGAGGGGCGTGTGAGACTCTCGGGCACCAGACCCCCGCTCGCAAACTAAAATCAGAGCTGTTTACCTGCTAATAATAGAGAACGCCAACACTCTGCCAGCGGCCGCTCATCACCTTCCCCAAACAGCGCTGTAGGACAGGGAGGCGGGGTTCGGAGGCGCGGCCACCAGGTGAGCGCCCTCGCCGCCCCGTCCTGCGGCCTTATTGGTGGACTTTGTTCCGTTACAAAAGCAGGAAGGAACTTTCCAGAGCATTACTGAACTGGATGAAACGGGAGAGAGGTCACTGACCTGCTGTAATCGCCTCTTTATTCCTCGCCTGGTGTTTCCTTTCTGGTCGGCAGCAGATAACAAACCTGTCCACACCCGGGGGCACCGTTCCTAAAATACAGGCGGAGTACGGAGGCTTCGTCTGTCCACGTTTTCTGACGACAGCCGGATCCAACAAATTGAGCTCAACATTTTCACATTAACTAATCTGAAGTGAGCTGGTGTGCAGCCAGGGGGGAGGAGGGGGAATAAAGAATAAGGTGGGCTTTCTGCTGCTTCCTCCCCCTCAGCACATTGGTTTCTCTGTGCCCAAAGCAGAACGAAGCCTCACCAGAGCATACATTTATTTTTACGATATTTAAACAAACAAATAACAAAAATAAATCAATGCGAAACCTCCAGACCCGACCACAGTGTGTTTAGGAGCCCCTCTGCCCTGACAGCGAGCAGGAGACCACCAATTTCTCCTGGTCAATATTTGAGGAGCTAATTCGGAGAGTTTGTCCTCTCCATTGGGGGGAGAAAGGAGCGAGTGTTTTTCTATGTGTCGGCCGTGCGCTCGCATAATGTCGCCGGAGTTTACCTGCAGCCTTATCTGTCACCCTGGTGGCGGAGTGCGTGAGGTTCAGTTGTTCCTGCTCTGTTTCTTGTGGGCAGCAGTGCACACACCGTGGACATGTGACTCCCTCAGCAGGGCCATACCTGAGCCCCACAGGCTGAACAGGAAGTGCAAATATGATGTGATTGTTTTTAAAGGATTTAGTGGCGCCTTCATCTGTGCTGGTTTTCTGATCATTCCCTGGTCTTCCCATCAGGCTCTTCCTCTGCTGTGGACTGAACGGCAGGACGCCCTGGGTTTCGACGCTGACCTCCAGCAGCTGTACGCCGCTGTCGTCCACAGAAGTGCACGTAAACGCAAACTGTCCGAGGACCGCTGTGAGGAGGAGGAGGAGGAGGAGGAGGAGGACCGGCCTGCACCTGCCCTCACCTCCCCGCCAGGTGCCCCTGATCGTCTCTGTCCTCCAGAACCAGCTGACAGGGACCCACACCCAACCCACGTCAGGCAGGAGGACACATCTGGAGCCAAGATGGCCGACAGGCCCACAGTTCAGCAGGTACAGCAGGAGAAAACGTTCTCGGCTGTTTGATTGTTGAGTAACAGAATAACTCAACCTCCTCCTCCTCCTCCTCTTCCTCCAGCACCAGTCTCGCCCTGCTGCGTCTGAGCGACCGTCCTCCAGACCAAAGAAGAAGAAAGTGGGGCTGTTCGGATGACCGTCAGCAGTAGGACGCAGACACAGTCAACAGCAACATTTAATTCAGACACTTTTATTTCTGCAGTGTTTGATGTGAGGAATGAAATGATCATGTTGAAGTGAAGGCTGGTCAGCAGTCTGCTGCAGAGTTCTCAGCTTCCTGTTAAACGAGCCGCACCTGAGCTTCATTAAACTGTAACCACGGCCTGACTGCTGATGTTGTTGCTGGTTTTGTCCTCAGACGGGCGGCGGGCGGCTCTTCTTCTTCTTCTTCTTTCAGAGCTCGGTGAGATGTTGACTCAAGGTGTTGCAGCATGTTGGGAATGCTATTGAAGTTTTAGTTCAGAAGTGTTTGCCTGTGGCTCCCAGCAGTGTCTGTGTGACAGGGTGACTGTCTGATCACAGAGACACTGAGGGACTCTTCATCCTCATTTAAATACAAACAGAACCCTCAGTGTTTCCACCTGCTCGGGCCCCTCGGTGGTCCTCAAACCCGGTTTGGACTCAGTGACATCAGCACAGGGCTCATCGGGCTCAGCAGCAGGGTGTCATGTTAGTGAAACCTGACCTTTCCCCATAATTCAGCGCTCTGAGCCGCTCCATTATCCGCAGCTGAAGTCCGTGCGCAGCGCGCGGCATCAGCGTGTCAGACCTGTCACCAGAAACATCTTTAACACTCAGAGACACGCGGCAGCAGGAAGGTGACGGCGGGAAGACGTTCAGGGCTAAATGTGGACCGGCTGACATCATGTCAGAGGTTTGCAGCGGGCCGTGACAAAGTTCTGCAGGTCCCGACGCGCGCACCTGCATCTTGAGTTGTTAACGCGGGTCCATAGGACAGCCTGGGCGCGCGCCAGCCCCGCACGGTCTCGTGGGCTTTGTGTGTGTGTGTGTGTGTGTGTGTGTGTGTGTGTGTGTGTGTGTCCTTTTGGCCGCTCTTCCAGCTGACAATGAACAGAAGAAGGCGGCCGCGCGGCCTGTGCCACCCCGATGGGAGGAGAGGACGGAGCGGAGGGCAGGTCCAGCAGGGCGCGGTCTCCTTCTTCTCCCGCGACACCTCATCTGTACTGTAGTAGGATCTCTTCCATTCCCGCGTCTGCCAACAGCCCTGCGCCACAGGGACGCATTCAGAGCAAACCCGAGAGGCAGAAACCGCTGCGGGGACACCCTTTGACCACCGTGCCCAACAGGCGCAGCCAGCCTACGCACGGCGCGCCTCCGTGTCTGTCTGTAGCCCGTTTCTCACAGCTTGGACACAGAGGGACAGCTTTGAACCCGCCTGCCAAGATAAACTCACCTCGCCTATTTATGCCCCTGCCTCCGCGTGCACCGGGGACAGGAGTGTGTCGGCAGCGCAGCGCAGGTTCACGGCTCTGCAGCGGCGCACTGGCCACTTTTACGCGCCGGGACATTTTGGGGGACCGTGGGATGAGCCCGTTGTGTCCGCACTAAGAACTTTAACGGAGCCCACGCGGAGGGGGACATTTCAACAGAAACACAGCCGTGACAGTTCGGCCTCCCGCCAGGGGAGGTGACACACCGGCCCAGGGGCGGAATGCTGCTCCCGACGCTGGTGACGTGCCTCGCCGGGTGCGCCTTTCTCCTCTCGCCTGTCAGTGAGGGCTGCGGGCCGGGCAGAGGTTATGGCAAGAGGCGGTCACCGCGGAAGCTCGTGCCGCTCGCCTACAAGCAGTTCAGCCCCAACGTGGCGGAGAAAACGTTAGGAGCCAGCGGGAGGTACGAGGGGAAAATAACCCGGAGCTCCGAGCGCTTCAAGGAGCTCACCCCCAACTACAACCCCGACATCATCTTCAAGGACGAGGAGAACACAGGTGCAGACCGCATGATGACACAGGTAACCCCGCCGAGCCTGGGTCCATCAGGTCCACCCTGAGGCTCTGATGTGTGAGTGCGTCTGTTTGCTGCACTTTGCCCCGTGTGGTTATCTGTTGACTCAGATCAGTTTGTAATTACTGCGGAATATTTTCTGTGCTCGTCTTCTGTGGCTGCGCACCTCTGTCTGTTTTTGATTACAAAACGCGTGTGTGTGTGCGCAGCTTGTTTGTGTGCAGTCAATGCTGCAAACGCAGCGGCGTGTTGACACAGCGCAGTGTGGACTGTGGAGGTGACCGGTTTGAATCAGAGCTCCACTGTGGCCGGCTCATGCGTAAAAGAGGGCAACCCCAGCTAAAAATGTCCCTAATTAAAACACTCTGTCCTCTGTTTTACATCATGTTTTTGGTGGAAAAACGGCCAAAAGTCCTATTTGGTTAGAGCCCGGGTCAAGCGTGTGCTGATGTTTACCGTGCTCGCTTTTAGCCGCGCTGGGCAGAGTTAACAGTCGCCTTTTGGACTGTCAAAGGTTTTTACGACACCGTCATTGATGTGGCCCTGACTGGAATTTATTTGACTCCCAATTTCCCCGGGAATAAAGTATTTATATCTGGCTCTTGTGACCGCGGGCTTCCTCCCGAGCCGCGGCGTTTATGTCCACAGACCCACGTGGGGAGTGAAGGCGCGCACTCCCGTCTGGAGCTGTCAGCTCGCTGCGCGCGCGCTGCAGGACGCATCCATCCTCCAGCTGGGGACACATGTGGAGGATGGATTCACTCCTGTTCAGGGTCTCATAGGGTTCATTGATCCGGTTTTACCAGACCCTGATCGATGACCCCCCCTCTCAGTCTGTCTGTCTCGCTCCTGCTTTTTTTGCGCGTCATCAGCGCTGACCTGCACACAATTTATGGGCTCCAAGCCGCAGGAGACAGCCTCCTGTTTGTCTTTCAGTATTCCGTGTTACTTTGTGTTTGTTTTCGCAGTGCGCATGTGTAAAAATAGCCCACTTCACTTGTGCTGGAGCCTTAATTATACAGATCTTTTTATTCGCCTTTCCTGGGCGCTGCATACAGACGCGCCTGTTCAGGGGCGACGCCGCGCTGCAAGAAGTGTCAGTGCGCACATCTGCGCTCTGTGTTTTCCAACCATAAAACTTACTGATGTCCAGAGCGCCGCGGCTCGAAGAGGCCTCCACACAGACGCCTCCTTCTGCTTTACGCACACAGAAACATGGACGCGCCGCTCACAGGGAGACTTTTTGCAGTGTGAAGGTGTGCACAGGCGCATGTTGTCAGCCTTGCGCGTCCAATGTTTGTGCAGCCAGCGGTTTGGTGCTAAAACCGCTCCTACAGAAACCCCCGTCGATCTGCACACCTTGAAAGGAAAACCAACAAAATGTATCGTCTGATTTATGAAGTCCAGCTCGCTGCTGTGACCGCACAGAGAAAACATAAGAGCTTCGAATCCACAGTGCACACTGTGAAAAGGCATCTGTGGCCGCCGAGCCGCGGGCTATTCTTATCACAGCCAACATGGAAAAAGACATTTATAGGGTTTAATCCCAGTTTGCAGCGTTAATAGGTGGAGATTCATGACACGCTGCATCACTGAGAGACGCTTTCAGGCGCCCTGCAGTGGCTCTCGTTTGGACTTCTTTCATTAAAGCTGCCAGTCAGGCGACAGAAAAGCAACAGGAGCTCCGTCCAGCCTGCACACCGCACAGAAGGGCCCAGCGTCCGGCGGTATGTTCCTGTCACTGCTGCCTGATGCTGCAGCACTCTGGTCCCCCTCGTTCTCTTTGTGGCCCAGACCAGCTGTTATCTGGGATTCTGTGGTCTGGGTGAGATAAGCGGCCCGGACTGGAGGGTTTGTCCGCTGCAGCTCTGCAGCGAGTCCTTCAATAGGCCCTCTCACCTTCTGTTTGCTCACTCTGACCAGAATCCTGGTTTAGAGGGACGGAGAGGACCTCTTGTTCCTGTAGCAGCCATCACCTACAACCCCACAGAGCCCCTCCCTCCTTCCCACCTCCATCCATCCATCCCCACGTAGCCTCTCACCACAGAGAGCAAACACCGGGCCAAGCTGGGACAGCAGGGGTGCATTGTGGGAAAGCTGGAGCCGCAGACAAGGGGGAGAGGGGTGACTGGGGTGAAGGGGGTTTGGTGGAGTCCATGGATGGAGGTAGAGAATGGGTCTGTGTGTTCAGGGAGAAGCTTTAAAGAACTGTAGCTCAGCTGTGGAACAAAGTATGTGGACAAACCACTGAGCAGATGCAGCTGAACCCGTCCACTTACTTTTGACTGTTGTGTCTCTCCTGCTGCAGCGCTGCAAAGACAAGCTGAACTCTCTGGCCATCTCGGTGATGAACCTCTGGCCCGGGGTCCGGCTGCGTGTCACCGAGGGCTGGGACGAGGACGGCCACCACTCGGAGGAGTCGCTGCACTACGAGGGCCGGGCGGTGGACATCACCACCTCAGACCGCGACAGGAACAAGTACGCCATGCTGGCACGGCTGGCGGTGGAGGCCGGATTCGACTGGGTCTACTATGAGTCCAAAGCCCACATCCACTGCAGCGTCAAGTCAGGTGAGCAGCTGCAGGTGGTGTCACCCTCCACCCTGACTCTCTAAGTATTCAGATTTGGCACTAATTGATCAGCAGCTGCTTCCACTGCCTCTTCATCCTCCTTCATCCTCACAGCCCTGGTCACTAACTCTGTCATGGCTGCATTAGACGTGAGCGGCGCTCTGCTTCTCCTTCTTCTGTCCTGGGCCACTCACCTGGTGGTAGCTGTCATTTCTTTGTGTCTTTCTTGCTCATCTGTGCTTCATCAACACACACACACAACCAGGAAGTGTGCTGCAAGCTCTCATCAGGTGACGTCACAGTGTGATGTCAGCAGTTCATGGAACTCTGAAGCTAACACGACTGATACCCACATGTTTGTAATCTTTTGGAGACCGGCTACATTTGGTCGCTTTGCTAACTGTTTAGAATCAGAAGGTGGATGAGGTTATAGTGCAGCGGGCCATGTTGGTCACATGACCGCGCAGAGCTTCAGACGGTGGTTTCACCACCACAGATCACATCCTGGCTCCACATACTCAGCATAGCTGCCGGGCGGCTGAGAGAATGTGCAGCCGCGCCATGAAAAGTCGCACAAATGTGTCATCCAGATATGCTGGCGGTGGCGCCGGCCTGTTAGAATGCATCACTTAAACCCGCCCTGACACTGTTGACACTGAGTGGTAACTGAGATTTTCCTTTTCTGACTTCATCTCCTTTCCCTTCCTTCTCTCTTCTTCCCTCCCAGATCGGGTTGCGAGGGCCCAGTCCTTGACTTGATCAGAAGGGCAGCCAATCAAGTTGGTATTTTTTTATGTTTTTGATTTCTCTTTTTTTTCTCCTGATTTTTTTTTCCACCTCAAACTTCCTCTAAACAAGAAAAGAAATCTGCCAGCTGAGGAAACAAGCTCTTTACCTTTGAAAAGCACTGTAGAGGGAGCAACCACTAGGGGGCAGCAAAGCACAAGAACTGGAATGGAAAAAAAGGGGGGCAGTCATGAGAAAAGGAGGAAACTAATGAGCGCCACCTTTGACCTCGCCTCTCCTCCTGCAGGACAGTTAGGCAGGTAACTCTCCAAGCACCGCCTGTGTCTGTAAAGCTGGCAGAACCCTCTGTAGAACCCTCTGTAGAACCCTCTGTAGAACCCTCAGCCCTGCCTTCGTCAGATGATTAACCCGCTGGCTGATTTTCCTGCTCTGCTCCTTCCTCCTTCAGGTGACTTATCTTATCACCTGGCCTTGGCTTTTCCCTCCCCTCCCCAAATATTTGTCCCTCACGTAGACCTGAGACAGTCCTCAAGTGTCACTTTCAAGTGCCCGGACTCATTGTCAGCAGCACAATCCCACCTGGGCACACATGTAAAAACACACATATGCCTTCATATCTGCAGCTGGGTCATTGTTCAGAAGTCAATATTTGGTTAAAGGGAGCTGACAGATTCCACCCCGAACTGCACGTTCTAGAAGCTTAGTCTGACTTAGACATGAAAATATATGAAAACATGTCTTCTGTTAAAAGAGTACATCAGTGTTCTGAGTGTTCTGCCGTCCTCTCTGTGTCCTCAGACCACTCAGTGGCAGCAAAGTCTGGAGGCTGTTTCCCCGGCGACGCCTTGGTCACCCTGGAGAGCGGTGGTCAGAAGTCCATCAGTGACCTGCGACCCGGTGAGCGAGTCCTGGCCTCGTCAGGCAGCGACGGTCGCGGGGAGCTGATGTACAGTGAAGTCCTGGCCTTCCTGGACCAGGACCCTGTGACCCGGAGACTCTTCTACACCCTGCAGACAGACGCCGGGCCGCGGCTCTCGCTCACCGCAGCCCACCTCTTATTTGTAACTGAGGGGAACTGCTCAGAGGGGGCGCCGCCGGCACACGGCGTCCTCAGGGCCGCGTACGCCAGTGACGTCCAGCCGGGACAGTGTGTGCTGGTGTCAGAGGGGGAGGCGGGACAGAGACACAGCGAGGGACGCCTCTCTCATGTCAGCCGGGTCGGTGTGATGGAGAGAAGGGGGGTGTTTGCACCACTGACCCAACAGGGGACGGTGGTGGTGGACGGGGTGGTAGCGTCCTGCTACGCCGTGGTGGACCAGCAGTCCATGGCTCACTGGGCCTTCGCTCCACTCAGGCTGATGTACAGCTGGACTGGGAGCACCGGGGGCCGCAGCGAGGGCATCCACTGGTACTCCGAGCTTTTACACTGGCTGGGGAGGAGGCTGCTGGACTCAGAGCGGCTCCACCCGCTCGGTGTGGCTCAGGGCGGCAGGTGAGGTGAGCTGAACTCCAAATGTGAGCCTCAAAGAGGACTTCCTGCTGAGGAAAGGGGGGGGCAAAAAGAGACGAGGACACACAGAGACATGAATCCCTTCTTACCCAGGGGACAGTAATATATTCCTTCAGCTGAGCGGGAAATCAATGAAGATGTAGTTTCACGGTGAAGCTTCTTTTTCTATAATTGAACAGATCTTAGAGTCAATGTTAGAACAATTTAAGTGTTGTTTGTTTACAGAGACTTCGTCTATGTTTATGCGGTTATTTTGGGTGAAGAGATGTTAAAAAATATTTATTTTTCAAATTAAATTATCTGGAAATGAGCCGCTGCGTCATGTTCCTGTCTGAAGGCTGAGGTGGGGGTGGCGGGTTACCTGCCGTGAACGCGCCTTTGCTGACCCCTGCAGGTGTGTTACACTGTCAGTGTGTGTGTGTGTGTGTGTGTGTGTGTGTGTGTGTGTGTGTGTGTGTGTGTGTGTGTGTGTGTGATGAATGCGGGGCTCTCCGGGGGGGGGGGGGGGTCCAGGACTGATTTAGCCCGCACATCCAACAGGAATCCGCGCCGCGCTGTGCGCAAAAATAAGACAACACACCAGTTGCATGTGTGCAACAGTTGTCTGCTAATAATACCAGCGTGCTGCGCCTTTAAGAGGGTGACTGAGGAGGAAAGCGGACACCTCCCCACGTCGAGCTCAAGTCTTCATCAATTAACAGTAAGAGCAGAGAGCAGGACGGGCTCTGGGTCTGTCTGTCCCCTCTGCGCCAAACCTCACCTCTTCTCTTCTTTTTCTGTTTACTCACACAGGACGCGGATTAAATTACGCATTGCACCTGTAAGAAGCTGTCCCCGGGATTAGGGTTTCGCGCAGCGGGCCGAGTCTGTCCTCCAGAGCGGTTTTACGCACCGTCGGTATCCAGAGGAGGCTGTCCCTCCGCCTGTCCTGTCCTTCGCTGGTCCCGAGCCCTCCACGCCGCGCAGCATGGCCGAGCCAGGGAAAGGGGTCACCGCCGGGAAACTGGCCATCAACGTGCAGAAAAGGCTGACCCGGGCGCAGGAGAAGGTAAGAGAGGTCCTGTGTTCAGCCAGGCGAGAGGACACGGTGTCCGGCTGTGAAACGGGATCCTGCCCTCCAGACCTGAGCTTGATACTGAAACTGCTGCGGAGCTATCGGACTGTAACCTCTGCTCTCCAGCCTTTTCTTATTAAAGTCAAAGGTGCTCCCAGTCCTGCTGCCATTCTTCCAGGACAAGTGTGACCAAAGTGTCCACATGAAACCTGAACAGTCTGAGTTATTATTGTCTGTCCTAATCACTCCTGTTGCTTAAGCCTGTGGAGGTTTTACCCTCTAATCACCTCAGTGTCTCACCAGAACTCTTCCTCAGGGTGTGTGTCTGTGTGTGTCTGTGTGTGTGTGTGTGTGTGTGTGTGTGTGTGTGTGTGTCCACACACACTCCTGAATGGACTTTAAATAGCAGCAGCTGAATGAAATGTCCCAACGCCTCGCTGTGAGAGGTTATTTAGCTTTAATCTGAAGTCAAACGTCCCTGTGGGTGAAAGGACTCGGGAGTCCGGCTGGATTAGGATTAGGATTAGATCATTTTCAGGTGTTGTAACGAGGGAATTCCCTGCAGTGTGTGCAGAGACGGTTTTGTCCCCCGTCAGACGAGCTTTCAGGCGAGGGAGGAACACGGAAGGTCAGAGTATCATCTTCCCTGTGTGAGGAAGAGGAGGAGGAGGAGGAGGCTTCAGCTGTCTGTCTGCTGGCACGCCGCCCTCGTGCACCTCCACGCTCCCTCTCCCTCCTGTGTGTGTGTGTCCTCCTCACAGTCCGCCTCACTTTTTGTCTCTTTTTATTTTAGCTCTGTCAGATTAGTAATCTGAATCCAGAACCTATCGAACCTCCAAGTAGTCCTGCTCAGCTTTGACACCTGTCCCTCCTGCCCAGGACTCCCAGCATGCCTCACTGCTGCGGGTGTGGGTGTGTGTGTCTATATTTAGTCGTCATGGACCTTCTCTTCCTCACTCTTAATAACCCACAAACTCTGTGTGTGTGTGTGTGTATTTTTGGGGTGGCTGAAACTGAACACCGATGGCTACAACACACTTTCTATCTTTGTGAGGACACGCTGCTTTCTAATTCTAACCTGAAGACAAACACACACACACAGACACACACACAGCTGACTGACAGGGCTCAGGTGTTGGTGTGTGTCCTCAGTTGTGTGTGTGTGTGCGTGGGGAAGTCCCCTCTGTGCTGTGGATGCTGGTTGTGTGTCGGTCACAGGATTACAGCAGCAGGTGGTTGGCAGTCAGTCATCTGATCAGATTAGCTGCTGTCCTCGTCCAGCACACAACAACAAAGGAATGTCTACACAACTCCACTCATGACGTTTTGTGTGTCTTTTGTGATCACTTATCATCCAGAGGTTTAAATGGACGCTCTGATGTGTCTTCAGGTCCAACAGGCTGTGACCTTTGACCTCTCACAGATCCTGATTTAGGAAAGGAGCTGAACACACTTCTTAAAGATGATTGATAAATTGATGGATTGATTGATTGATTGATGGATGGATGGACGCCCCTCTCGTCCCACCTGCAGGTCTTGCAGAAGCTGGGAAAAGCAGATGAGACCCGTGACGCCGCCTTTGAAGAAATGGTGGCCAAATTCAACAAGCAGATGGTCGGCAGACATTTTGACCTGCAGATTTTAATCCAGACTTTACAGTGAGGTCATCAAGTAATCAATAATCTGCTGTGTTTCAGACAGAGGGCACCAAACTGCAGAAAGACCTGAGAGCCTACCTGACAGCAGTGAAAAGTAAGTGTGGACGCTGGTTGGACGCTGGTTGGACGCGCGGCGGGATGTTCTGACTGTGTGTGTGTGTTGCAGCGCTGCACGACGCGTCGCGGCGGCTGCAGGACTGTCTGGCTGACATGTACGAACCCGACTGGTTCGGCAAAGAGGAGATGGACTCACTGGTGGAGGTGAGACAGGAAGCAGCTGGACATGCATGGAGATGTCTGTTTCTGTCTCTGTGACACTGTCTTCTGGAGTCTGTCAGGGTGCTGTGTGTCTCACTGTCTCCTGTGTGTGTCTCGCTGTCTCCTGTGTGTCTCCTGTACGTCTTGCTGTCTCCTGTGTGTCTCCTGTACGTCTCACTGTCTCCTGTGTGTCTCCTGTACGTCTCGCTGTCTGCTGTCTCCTGTGTGTCTCCTGTACGTCTCACTGTCTCCTGTGTGTCTCCTGTACGTCTCGCTGTCTCCTGTGTGTCTCCTGTACGTCTCGCTGTCTCCTGTGTGTCTCCTGTACGTCTCGCTGTCTCCTGTGTGTCTCCTGTACGTCTCACTGTCTCCTGTGTGTCTCCTGTACGTCTCACTGTCTCCTGTGTGTCTCCTGTACGTCTCACTGTCTCCTGTGTGTCTCCTGTACGTCTCGCTGTCTCCTATGTGTCTCACTGTCTTCTGTCTCTTTCTTCTTCTTCTTCTCTGCATGCTCGTCTCCTTCCTGAAGGAGATGATAGAGAAGGAGATGGACAATAACTTGGAGGTAAAGTGCAGGAAGTGTCCCCCGTCTGTCCCACGGATCACTCTGATCTGTTTGTTGGACACTCTGCAGGACAGGACAGGATATGTACTGAGTGATGCACATGTCTTTCAGGACACAGACACCCTGTGGTTAGACTACCACCAGAACCTCACGGACAAATCCCTGCTCCCCATGGACACGTACCTGGCTCAGTTTCCTGATATCAAGGTGTGTGTGTGTCTCTCTGTGTGTGTCTCTGTGTGTGTGTGTGACAACGTTTAAAAACCAGCAGAGACATTTAAAAGCGTCCTGTCCTGCAGGCTCGCATGGCCAAGCGGGACAGGAAGATGGTGGACTTTGACAGCGCCCGGCATCACTTCTCCTCCTTACAGAAAGGAAAGAAGAAGGACGAGGCCAAGATCGCCAAGGTAACCACCTGTGTGTGTGTGTGTGTGTGTGTGTGTGTGTGTGTGTGTGTGAGCATGCTAAATGTAGCCTTTGACTTAAGGTGGAATGACGTTCATTCACACATTCAGACCACCTTAAAGCAGACAAACCAAACCACATGCAGCTGATGAATCATTCAGACTCTTTAATGATTATTAACATGTTTGCATTTGTCTTGAACTGTTTGCTCTTGTCTTGCTCTTCCTCCTGCCTCTGTCCCTTTGTCCCTCTGTCTCTGTCCCTCTGTCTGTCTCTTGCATGGTGTGTGTGGTTAGCCAGCAGCCCTGTTGGAGATGGCGGCTCCCAGCTGGGCTCAGGGTTTGATATCAGCTCACCAGGTGGCTCAGACTAACCTCTCCTACAACCAGGTGAAACTCTGGTTCATCATTGACTACCCCCCCCCCCCCCCCCCCACACACTCCTCCTCCATGGCCCCCAGAGCCGATCACCATTGATTAGCATTGATTAGCATTGATTAGCATTGATTAGCATCGTGTCTGAACCCTCACAGCATCCATATGAAACCCTGTGTGTTTGTTCGCATGCTGATGTGCTGACAGAACCACGTCATGGGGAAGACACACACACACACACACACACATTGTTGTCTCCTGTGTGTGCAGGCGGAGGAGGAGCTGGGCCGAGCTCAGAAGATTTTCGAGGAGCTGAACGTGGAGCTACAAGACGAGCTTCCGGTTCTGTGGGACAGGTGAGGAGGAGGAGGAGGAGGAAGAGGCATTCATCATACTGCAGCTGTCATTAAATGTACTGTGTGTGTCTGTGTGTGTGTGTGTAGTCGTGTTGGCATCTATGTCAACACATTCCAGAGCCTGGCAGGTCATCAGGAGAAGTTCCACAACGAGATGAGCAAAGTGAGTCGCTTGTGATTGATCGAACCGATCGATACATCGATCAGCTGGTAATCTGTGGTCCTCCTTCACAGCTCAGCCAAAACCTGAACGACATCATGACCAAACTGGAGGAGCAGCGGGAGCTCAAGTAAGTTCAGCCAGGCGCTTTAGATTTAAAACTGTCAACAAGTCATGTAGATGTGAGATTAATGTCCCTCATGACGCCCCCTGCTGCAGAAAAGATGCCACTGCAGCCTCAAAGACAGGAGACGGTGCAAAGAGGTAAAAAGCTGCGTGGGGCTGAGGACCAGGCGTCGAGCCGTCTGCCTGCGTGTGTCTCTGTGTTTGTAGCGAGCGATCAGTAAACAGAGCTGGATTATAATCTCGGATTATTCAGCACACAAACAGCAGTCTTGCTTGGAGTTCAGCCTCTGACTTGTTGGTGTGGTGTTATGTGCATGCAGACGTTTGAAGCTCGTTGTCGCCCTCATGAGGCGGCGGCTGAGAACTGCATGTGGAGTACATGTGTTTTTAATCCTGCGCTTCACTTCCTTTTCTTCCTCATGTCTCCTCTTCCTCCCAGTGAGGAAGCCAACCACAGCGAATCCGCCAGCTCGGCACCGAAGGTAACACACGACGCAGCGCCTGGATGAGTGTGTGTGTCAGTGTGTGTACTAACGCCTCCTCGTCTCACCGCATGTGTGCGCCTGTGTGTTGTGTGGTTCTGATTTAACCCATGCTGGTGGTGCAGAGACTCGGTCCTCCACCCAGTCGGCCCCCGCCTAGACTGACGCCGTCCCCGGACCAGGACCCGGGCCCGGACCAGGATGAGGACCAGCAGCACAGTGGGCTGTCGGAGGACGAAGGCTCGAGCATGGCGCCGCAGGTCAGACTGACGACCCCACACTGTACAGCAGGAAGTCATCCAGAGCCTGTTAGATAGATGACTGAGAGTGTGTGTGTCTGTGTGCGTGCGTGTGTGTGCGTGAGGCAGTGTGAGCCCTGGTCAGGGGTGAACCTGCTGGACTGGGATGTGGAGGTATTACAGCCTGTTACACTTCCTGCTCCCAAGGTGGGTGTGCGTCTTCGGGGTCAAAGGTCAGGGGAGGCTCAAAGACTGGTTTTACATGCAGGATCCTTGTGTATTGATCGTGGTCTGGATGCATGTAAACACAGTCGTGTGTGTGTGTGTGTGTGTGTGTGTGTGTGTGTGTGTGATGCATCAGGATCATCCTCCTCTTCTTCGCTGCATGGCGTTGTGTCCTCCTCCCTTTGTGTGTGACTGTTTGACTCTGATAAACTGGTCATCGGTGGTTATTGATGAGCTGATTGATAAGCAGGCAGAGTGTTGGTGTCTTTCTCTCTGTGACGTCCTGCTTGAGCTTGTTGTGTGTTGTTTCTCACTGCTGCACAAAAGGCGCCATCTTGGGGCGACTCCTGGGTAAGCGCGGCGCTCAGAGTTCTCCCTCTTCCTTCCTCCATCTTGAAGGACTGAAATAAACTCTGCTCCTTTCATCCATCTAAACGTCCTTCCTTCGGCCCTTTAACTTCCTGCACACCGCTGCCCGCCCCCATCCTCCCGCCTACCCTTTGTCCTGTTACCGAACCTCCCATGATGCTCCTTGACCCCGTAGCAAGAACAGGCGGACACAGGGCAGGCGGCGCAGCCCGGTGAGGACCAGTCCTCAGAAGAAGCTCGGGGTGGCTGGGACTATGAGGACAGCAGCGCTCAGAGCTACACGCAGCCCAGCTGGGACGACACAGAGGCCCGGGAGGGCTGGAGCAGCGACGCAGGCTTCGCCGCTCAGGCGTACAGTGAGCCCGGCTGGGATGAGGACGGTGCCGACGTGGCACAGGGAGGCTGGGGCGATGATGACGGGGTGCAGGTGGGACGGAAAAGTCCAGAATTCCCCAAACAGGCTGAAAAAGTCAACTACACTTCCCTCCTGGTCTTTGCTTCCCTCTCGCGTGTCAGACTGTCTTTGTGCCGCCTGCTCAGACACTCCAACAACACGCCGGTCTTCCTGTGTTCTGTTTCAGGTGCAGAGTCCGGTGACCAACGGCTCGGACGGCGACCTGCCTCCAGGATTCCTCTACAAGGTGAGCAGGCGCTGCTTCTGAGGACGGGCTTTCCTCGCAGGTGCTGACATGTTGTCTGTGAATTCCAGGTGAAAGCCGTACACGAGTACGCCGCCACCGACAACGACGAGCTGGAGCTGACTATCGGAGACATGGTGCTGGTTTTGGCCTTTGACAACCCAGACGAGCAGGTGGGTCCATGTCTGCCCTCGTCTTTTTTTGTCCCCGCCTCTGCTCCATGCCGCCTCACTTCCTGTGCTCTGTGTGTGCTCTGCAGGATGACGGCTGGCTCCTGGGCCTGAAGGAGTCTCACTGGCTGCAGAACAAGGACATTTCAGCCAAAGGCGTTTTCCCCGAGAACTTCACCCAGAAGGTTTGATGTCCCGGCCGCGCACAGATGCCACCTGAACATGTACAGGATGAATCAGAGCGGCCCCAGATGAGGCACGATCACTTCACCGTAGTCTCACTCACACTGAGACAGGTTTGTTTCAGTTTAGATTTTTTTATTCCCGAATGAAAACAGCCTGCGTGTCGCTGAAGCAGAGCACGTCCTGGATGTGCTGTATGTTTTATGTGTCGTTGTTGAGCAGAGCTGCATGAATTGTGTCTTCGCTCGCTGCGAGTACAACCAAACGTGATGTTTCAGTGTCTGTTAACGGGAACAGCAGCTCTTCACGCTGGCCTTCCGGAGGACGTGACTTTGTGTGTGGTTTTCTAATGGTTTTATTTTGCTTCTCGTCTTCACCTATGACACATTATCAAATATTTTTATCAGTGAAAGCAGGTTCTGACAGCGTCCATGTGCAACAGACGCTGCAGGTTGTTACCAAATAAAACAAATGAAACAACAAATGTTCATGAAACATCTGTGTTTATTGACATTTTTACACCTGTTGTTCTCTTCACCACCTCCTGGGGGCAGTGTGGTCAGTGTGTGTGTTTTCCTGTGAGAGGGCCCACGTGTACATGCAGCTACATGCCGGGCTGACATTGATCGTCAGCAGCGTGACCTTCGATGTTTCTGTAACAACCGGACATGCAGCCGTGTGGAAAACACAACAGAGGGTGAATGTCTTAGTGTCTTAATGTCTCCATGGAGATCATTAATCTCAAACACCCCAACAATGCCCCGTCTGCCTGGCTGGCTGAGTTCAGTGAGGCCTACGTGCCTGACATATGAGCTCAGGGATGCACATTATCGAAGGGTTATTGATGTGTGTTGGACCATGTCTGCGTGCTAAACCCGGCTGACCCCGTCTGCCAACCACAAAGCTCAGAGGGACTCCACTGACAGGCCGGCAGCACCTTTCCCCCACAGCGCCTCCACGCCAGCAGCAGGAAGTCCGAATCATTTGTTCGGATGTCGTGGCGTCCTGCTGTGTGCTGTAAAGCGAGGCCCGCCCTTTGCTGCAGCGTCACCTGTCAGTCGATATGTGACGGCAAACAAAGGTGCAGCTAAGAGTAACCAGGGAAGCTGAGCGGGAACATGTTGTGGCAGCCCTGGCAGAGTCCTGCCGTTTGTCATTCCATCTCCAGGGTTACCTTCACATGAAGACATGGAAACAGCGAGGGGGCGGAGCTTTCACTGCAAGTCTTTTATAAATCCTCACTGTATCAATAACAGTCTGATCACCTGAGGGACAGTTCTGATGGGACCATGATCAGCTGGACGTGGCCTGCCTCCACTGAGCTGAGCTGTGCAGACGGTGATGGTGGAAAGACACTGATCTCTTCCTGCTCTAATCTTCTCCGGCTCGCTGCTGGCTTTGCATTGCAAATGTGTCTTGATCAAAGTGCTGAGGTGACGCTGACCTGTAACAGAAGCCTCTACAGCTCACTCAGGGCAGGTATCTGTTTGCAGGCCTCCACAAGATTACACAGCTCAGGCTGCACACACACACACAGCTCAGGCTGCACACACACACACACACACACACACACAGCTCAGCCTGCACACACACACACACACACACACTCACACACACACACACAGCTCAGCCTGCACACACACACACACACACACACACACACACACACACACAGCTCAGCCTGCACACAAACAGCTCAGCCTGCACACAAACAGCTCAGCCTGCACACAAACAGCTCAGCCTGCACACACACACACACACACACAGCTCAGGCTGCACACACACACACACACACACAGCTCAGGCTGCACACACACACACACACACAGCTCAGGCTGCACACACACACACACACACACAGCTCAGGCTGCACACATGGGTCCGGGCTGGATCAGAGGAGGCCTCTCTGTGAAGGACAGAGCTGTGATCCCTGCAGAAGAGTCTTCAGGCAGTCCCTGCTAACACCCCTCACATGTGGTGACTAAGGAGAGGCTGAGAGGTTAAAGGTCACAGGTGATTGTTGACGGTTACCGGTCTGTGTAATAACAACCATTGTTCTTTACATCTGCACATCAGGACATTTGTTTCTGTGCTTCCTCCTCATCTTTCATCAAACGATCTGTTGTTAGCTTCTGCTGCTCCTCCGGTTACCACAACACGCCGCACTGTTGCCTAGCAACCCAGCACTATAAAACAGCTTCCTGCGCACACACCTGGCACAACAACCTCCCCAGACACTCATCTCAGGTGAACACGGGACCGCAGCAGCGACTCAAACATGGTGAGCATGTCTTTATATTATTATATGATATAATTAAAGAAAGAATAATTAACGCTTAACGGTCTGTGTATTTTGTGGCCATTCGACCGTTAAGGTTTGAGACAGGGTCGGGTCAGGTCGATCTGGACTTCTGATCAGATTTTAGTGAACTTTGTTCAGCACATTTAAAATGTTTGGACTTCCTGCTGGGTTGCAGACCGCTTCATGGATCAGTTTCTGTGTGAGGGAGATCAGTTCACAGCTCCTGTTGGTGTTTAGGCCATGTTGTCTGTTTGTGTTTGTAGCGTGAGTGCATCTCTGTCCACGTTGGCCAAGCTGGAGCTCAGATAGGCAATGCATGCTGGGAGCTCTACTGTCTGGAGCACGGCATCCAGCCGGACGGTCAGATGCCCAGTGACAAGACCATCGGAGGAGGAGACGACTCCTTCAACACCTTCTTCAGTGAGACTGGAGCTGGAAAGCATGTCCCCAGAGCGGTCTTTGTGGACCTGGAGCCCACTGTCATCGGTCAGATCTTTACTTTCTGATGTAAATGTGTGGTGTAGATTTATCAGGATCTGAGACCTGCTGGTTAGAACATCAGTGTATCTGATTACAGATGAGGTCCGTACAGGAACCTACCGTCAGCTCTTCCACCCTGAGCAGCTCATCACCGGAAAGGAGGATGCAGCCAACAACTACGCCCGTGGTCACTACACCATCGGCAAGGAGATCATCGACCTGGTTCTAGACAGAATCCGTAAACTGGTGAGTTTTCCTGCAGTGATGTTGTCCGTTCAGTTTAGAGTATGATCAGGTACACATGAAGGACTCCTTCTCATCCTGTAGGCTGACCAGTGCACCGGGCTCCAGGGTTTCCTCATCTTCCACTCCTTTGGAGGAGGAACCGGCTCCGGGTTC
This sequence comes from Parambassis ranga, assembly GCF_900634625.1. NCBI lineage: Eukaryota > Metazoa > Chordata > Actinopteri > Ambassidae > Parambassis > Parambassis ranga. The sequence goes on along the minus strand of NC_041023.1, from coordinate 1,136,792 downwards.
ACCTCTCTGCTCATGGAGCGCCTCTCCGTTGACTACGGCAAGAAGTCCAAGCTGGAGTTTGCAGTTTATCCAGCTCCTCAGGTGTCCACTGCTGTGGTGGAGCCCTACAACTCCATCCTGACCACCCACACCACCCTGGAGCACTCGGACTGTGCCTTCATGGTGGACAACGAGGCCATCTACGACATCTGCCGCAGGAACCTGGACATCGAGCGCCCCACCTACACCAACCTCAACAGGCTGATCGGACAGATCGTCTCCTCCATCACTGCCTCCCTGCGCTTTGATGGCGCCCTGAATGTGGACCTGACGGAGTTCCAGACCAACCTGGTGCCCTACCCTCGTATCCACTTCCCCCTGGCCACCTACGCTCCAGTTATCTCAGCTGAGAAGGCTTACCACGAGCAGCTCTCCGTGGCAGAGATCACCAACGCCTGCTTCGAGCCAGCCAATCAGATGGTGAAATGCGACCCTCGCCACGGCAAGTACATGGCCTGCTGCCTGCTGTACCGTGGCGACGTCGTCCCCAAAGATGTCAACTCTGCCATCGCCACCATCAAAACCAAGCGCACCATCCAGTTTGTGGACTGGTGTCCTACAGGCTTCAAGGTGGGCATCAACTACCAGCCTCCCACCGTGGTTCCCGGAGGAGACCTGGCCAAGGTGCAGAGGGCCGTCTGCATGCTGAGCAACACCACCGCCATCGCCGAGGCCTGGGCCCGACTGGACCACAAGTTTGACCTGATGTACGCCAAGAGGGCCTTCGTCCACTGGTACGTTGGAGAGGGGATGGAGGAGGGAGAGTTCTCAGAGGCCAGAGAGGACATGGCTGCCCTGGAGAAGGATTACGAGGAGGTGGGAACCGACAGCCTCGGGGATGAAGGAGAGGAGGAGGGAGAGGAATATTGATCCTAACTGGGTTTGTTTCCAGTGCTTCAGTCACACTCAGTGTGCTGTCAGAGAAACACTTTGTTTGGTGTTATCCTTTTAAAATGTTAGACTTCACCTCATGCTTTGTTTCTGAAATCTTTGCCTTTATACTGAATAATAACACAGAAAATGAAAGAGTATGGAACTAGTTCTCTGGACGTTGTATTGTTGGTGTTGTCTCTGTGGTCACCTCTCCTCTCCTGGAAGAATAAAGTTTGACATATTTCCTGATGGTGGATTTTATTCTTAATGTCACACTGCACAACTCATGCACTCATATCAACCCCTGTATAATCAAGCATAACAAAGCAAACATGGTGCTTTGAGATATAATAAGAACATCGTGTCTTACAGGGGGACAGAATAAACACAAGCATCATTCAGCAGTGTTAGATTCTCCTGTTACCTTCCAGAACATAAATGATTCAGTCATTTTAGCAGCCTGTTCATTACGACTCCATTTGACTGTCATCAAACTTTAGACGGGACTGGTTCACGGGATGAGGCGCCATTTAGTTTGTTTTTTGTTAAAATGTCCGCCCTCCCTGTTTCCCCCCACGTGTCTGTCCAAAACAATAACGCAGACATTTGATGAAGAGGCTCCATGAGGACTGTAGTAAACGGTGGACAGAGCTGACAGCAGCAGCTCCGTTTGTCCTTAGATATGATTCCCATTAAAGTTTGATCACGTGTTCTAAATCACATTGAACTTTAAGAGTTACTTAAGTCTGTACTGTATTTACTGTTTAACCTTAGGAGGCTCACTTCAGTCTGTTTAAATGACACGTTAAACCTGAATGTTGCAGGCTGACCAGTGCACCGGGCTCCAGGGTTTCCTCATCTTCCACTCCATGCTGATATGTTTATATGTCGATATGTGTTAGAGCCATTTATTTATGTTCTTTATTTACATTTTCTATATCGATAGAATGAAGCTTAGTAATTGGCAAATTAGGATCAGCTGTTTTATCACCAGGTGAGGGGGGTGGAACAGATGCTTTGTTTGCTCGTATGTAATTAAATTCAAATTTTCCCTCAATAAAGGATGAAGGTGTTCTCAGAGGCCAGAGAGGACATGGCTGCCCTGGAGGAGGAATATATGGAGCTTTAGTGAAGGAGAGGAGGAGGGAGGAGTTTAATGTGTGTTTAATGTGTTCATGTGTTCATGTGTTATGTTATGTTTATGTTTTATAATATGTTATTAAAGGATGTTAAAGTCGCCCTCGTTTGTTTACTTGAGTTCAAAGGACACCATAATATTTTAATCAGAAGGTTTTATTTCTACTTTTGTTACAGATCTATTTCTTTGTCAGCAGCCTTCAAATGATTTTCTGGTGACTCATATAAACACAGTCAATGTGAAGTGGAAGGCTTTAATATAATGTATATCGGTATAAAGGTATAAAAAAAATACGTGTAAAATACAATTTCCTCTTACGGTCATGATCAAGATAATAGATAAAGATAACACCTTATATTGTATTTGCACGTTAGCGCCGTAATGTAATGGCGGATAGTTTATAAAGACTGAAGTGTTGTCACTCGGCTAGTTAGCTGTGCAGAGAGTTAGCTTCCGTGTTTGGTGACGTGGTATCACGTGACAGCGAAGCCTCTGAGCTGATTTGCTATCGCTGTTCCTTTTATTCCACTTCATGTTAAAGTCTCAGAGGACAGAGAGGACATGGCTGCCCCGGAGGCGGGAACCACAGCGTTGGTGATGAAGGAGAAGAGGAGGAGGAGGAGGAGGAGGAGGAGGAATATCGATCCTAACTGGGTTTGTTTCCAGTGCTTCAGACACACTCAGTGTGCTGTCAGAGAAACACTTTGGTTTCCGCCCTCCACTGTTGCCTTCAACTGAAGATTCTTTGACATCGGACCGAAGAAGGAAAACTATTCAAAATGGTGAGCGTCAAAGAATCATTTGTTCTTTTTAACGACAAAAACATGACTGTGCGGACCGTATGCACATGTGACCGGTTAGTGTTGGTCCTGAAATCAAACTTTAGACGGGACTGGTTCACGGGATGAGGCGCCATTTAGTTTGTTTTTTGTTAAAATGTCCGCCCTCCCTGTTTCCCCCCACGTGTCTGTCCAAAACAATAACGCAGACATTTGATGAAGAGGCTCCATGAGGACTGTAGTAAACGGTGGACAGAGCTGACAGCAGCAGCTCCGTTTGTCCTTAGATATGATTCCCATTAAAGTTTGATCACGTGTTCTAAATCACATTGAACTTTAAGAGTTACTTAAGTCTGTACTGTATTTACTGTTTAACCTTAGGAGGCTCACTTCAGTCTGTTTAATGACTGTTGAATGGTAATCATTTAAATGTTCATGTTTATTGAAAACTAATACTGAGTGCACGTTATCAGAGTTTACTTTAAAATCTACTGATAGTTTTTGAGAGGTGACAGTAGGCTACCTGACGTCATTCACACAGAAACATGCACATTAGTGTCAATGTAAAAACAAATCGTGATAAAATCGAGATCGTGATTTTATCATTAAAGAATCGTAATATAAAATTTTTGCCGTATCGCCCACCCCTAATTATATATTAATTTAATGCCTTTGTTGTCGCTCCACAGATGAAATCCGTACAGGAACCTACCGTCAGCTCTTCCACCCTGAGCAGCTCATCACTGGAAAGGAGGATGCAGCCAACAACTACGCCCGTGGTCACTACACCGTCGGCAAGGAGATCATCGACCTGGTTCTAGACAGAATCCGTAAACTGGTGAGCTGAAATTCTCTGAACACTGTGGAGATGTAGCATTTGGATGTGTGCGATTGACACGTTAAACCTGAATGTTGCAGGCTGACCAGTGCACCGGGCTCCAGGGTTTCCTCATCTTCCACTCCTTTGGAGGAGGAACCGGCTCCAGGTTCATATGTAGATACATGTAGGAATATTAATAGTGAGGAGGGAGTTCAGTCGCCTACGACCGGGAAAAGCTGCAGGACCGGACGGACTCAGCCCCAGAGTACTCAGGGACTGCGCCACACAGCTGTGTGGGGTCTTCCAGCACATCTTCTCCCTGAGTCTGAGCCTGATGACTGTCCCTGCCCTGTGGAAGACAACATGCCTTGTTCCTGTGCCCAAGACCAAACATCCAAGCACACACAGCGACTACAGACCAGTTGCTCTGACTTCACATGTGATGAAGTCTCTGGAGAGGCTGGTCCTGAAACACCTGCGTGCTGTTGTGGAACCATCGCTGGACCCCCTGCAGTTTGCTTACCAGCCCCGTATTGGAGTGGAGGACGCCATCATCTACCTGCTGCACAGAGCACACACCTACTTGGAGGAGGCAGGTAACACTGTTAGAATCATGTTCTTTGATTTTTCCAGTGCGTTTAACACCGTGCAGCCTGCCCTTTTGAATAGGAAGCTCCTGGACATGCAGGTAGAGACCCCACTGGTCACCTGGATCACTAACTATCTTACAGGTCGACCACAATTTGTGAGGCTGAGGAACACCGTCTCGGACACGATAGTGAGCAGCACGGGGGCACCCCAGGGCACGGTACTGTCTCCATTCCTGTTCACACTCTATACATCGGACTTCAGACACTGCTCACAGTCCTGCCACCTGCAGAAGTTCTCGGATGACTCTGCCATTGTGGGCTGTACCAGCAGAGGTCGGGAGGCGGAGTATATGAGTGTGGTGGACAGCTTTGTGGAGTGGTGCGGACAGAACCACCTGCAGCTGAATGTCACAAAGACAAGAGAGCTGGTGGTGGACTTCAGGAAGCACCAGACACTCCCAAACCCGGTCAGCATCAAGGGTACCAACGTGGACATTGTGGACAGCTACAAATACCTGGGTGTCCACATTGACCACAAACTGGACTGGTCCACAAACGCAGAGGCAACATACAGGAAGGGACAGAGTCGCCTGTATCTACTGAGGAGACTCAGGTCCTTTAACGTCTGCCAGACCATGCTGCAGATGTTTTACCACTCGGTGGTCTCCAGCGTCATCTTCTACGCTGTAGTGTGCTGGGGCAGCAGGATGAAGACGGCCGACACCAACAGACTCAACAAGCTCATTAGGAAGGCTGGCTCGGTGCTGGGAGTGGAGCTGGAGTCTGTGGTGGAGGTGACGGAGAGGAGGATACTGAGGAAACTCCTCAGTATTCGTAACAACACATCTCACCCCCTGCACGACACACTGCTGTCCTACAGGAGCACATTCAGCCGTAGACTGAGACTACGAGGAGCAGCACAGAACGCCACAGGAGGTCCTTCCTGCCAGTGGCCATCAGACTGTATAACTCCTCCCCTTTCTGTAGGGAGAAGCGCTAGATAATCATGTCAGGCATCACTGTCATTCCCTCCACTTGTCTATATTTATGTTTACTTAGCACCTTACATCTCCATATTTGTATCCATGTATCATATATTGTGCTCATACTGTGTACTGTACTCTGATTTTGGATTACAGTGACACTTATACTCTTATACTCTGTACTTAACTGCATTTAATGTAACTTGATACCTCTGGCACAAGAATTTCCTTCGGGATTAATAAAGTTTTATCTTATCTTATCTTATTAATCCTAACTGGGTTTGTAGTAGGGTTGGGCGATATTGGCAAAAAAATTAATCACGATTAATTGTGGCATTTATTGATGACAATTGCACTGACATGTTTGTGACTCTAAATCGGCACAGTGTTCTAGCATGATACCGACAAATCATCAGTCAAGTTAACTCCTTCATTCTAACAGGTTAAGCTGGTGAGTAGTGATTAGGCACCAACCAGCCATGGAAATATGTATTGATAATATTGAGGCACAAACTGCTTCAAAATAATAATGAAGCAAACATTTAAAGTCACTTTGTCCTTCAAATGTTTTTATCTTAAGGTCACAAAGCATGTCAACACTAAAATTAAACAGACAAAGTTCAGAAAAGTCACATCAGTGATTATTTCAAGTTAAAAAAATGTGTCTGTGCAAATGAACCTGTGACTGGAACATGTCCCACACTAGAGCATGTTTTCACTCAGACTGTAGAACAGCAGCAGAAAAAAACAAACAAACAAACCGGACAATTCCACATTTAAATGTGTGTCTGTGCAAATCAAGCTGCCTTATGTTCTTCCAGCGCGTAGTTTGGTCGTAAGCAGCACGATGACTAAACGTATCGCTGATTCTCGGCTGAGTGGAACTCTTTCAATATCTGCTGGAGGAGACTTCGCTGTTGTAATGTTTCCTGTCTTGCTGTGGAGTCCGTAAATAAAGATCGGAGTTTATTCATTTGATACGAGCAAAAATTCAGTCAGCCTAGTTTGTAGATATGTTCATGTGTTTGATATGTTCATGTGTTTGATATGTTCATGTGTTGATATGTTCATGTGTTGATATGTTCATGTGTTGATATGTTCATGTGTTGATATGTTCATGTGTTGATATGTTCATGTGTTGATATGTTCATGTGTTGATATGTTCATGTGTTGGTTTTATTCCCTTTTCCCTCATTAAAGGATGAGTGAAGTTGCCCTTTGTTTGTTTACTTGAGTTCAAAGGACACATGATGATTTTAATCAAGCATAACAAAGCAAACATGGTGCTTTGAGATATAATAAGAACATCGTGGCTTACAGGGGGACAGAATAAACACAAGCATCATTCAGCAGTGTTAGATTCTCCTGTTACCTTCCGGAACATAAATGATTCAGTCATTTTAGCAGCCTGTTCATTACGACTCCATTTGACTGTCAGAAAATACAATTTACAGCAAACTACAAACACTTTTTATCATGTTTAATTTGTGCATATGTTATGCTTCTTTTGTAATGTTTGTGTCTGTGGTCATGTCGCTGCTCTCCACGTGTGGCTGTCTGGTTCATTGTGCCTACAAATGAGTTTTTCCTCCTGCGTCTTCTTCAGGGAAGCAGAGATGTTCACGGACCGCTTGGTACCATTCAGCTTTAAGGTTTAGTTTACAGACGTTTGGTCTTGTTTACATGAGATATTTTGTTAGTTGAATGTAATATTCATACAGAAGTCTTAAACGTGAAGACGTGGATTATATAAAATACACAGATTTGCAAACATCTCAGTCTCGCCTCTGACAAAGAGGAAGTATTTAAGAAATCTTAATATTTCGGGTCAGACTTGAACGTATCACCGCCTAACCGGCGCTCCCGCCGACAGAAAGTTCAAACTGCGCATTGGCCCCGCCCCCTGCTCAACGTATAAATACAAGCAGCGGCTCTTCCGCCCTCCACTGTTGCCTTCAAGTGCCGATTCGTCGACATCGGACCGAAGAAGGAAAACTATTCAAAATGGTGAGCGAGAAAGAATCATTTGTTCTTATTAACGACAAAAACATGACTGTGCTGTTTTGAGAAGCAACGCGTCGATATAAACAGTTAAAAATGTTACAAATGGAAGCATAAACCTCCTAATTTACAGCTGTTGAAGTGTTTTAGGCGTCATAAAATCATGAAAGGGTGACTAAGTTTAGCAGAACAGGAAGATGTCCGTCCTGTTCGGTGGTCTGAGGCCTGCATGTGGTGACGCAGTTTGGGGGTTAAACAGAGAACAGATTACCGGAACTTCTCCGGTTCGTACGCTCTGAACACGGCTGTATCCTACTAGTTAACCTTGTATGAATAATGTGGCGGACCGTATGCACATGTGACCGGTTAGTGATGGTCCTGACATCAAACTTTAGACGGGACTGGTTCACGGGATGAGGCGCCATTTAGTTTGTTTTGTTAAAATGTCCGCCCTCCCTGTTTCCCCCCACGTGTCTGTCTCGCGCTGTGTTAAACGAGTTACCACGGTGGGTAATGTCAGACATGCATGAATACACTGGTGAAGGTCTAAGTGGGTCCTAGATAGATCTCTGACCGTGTGCGCATGTGACATGTTTTAAAGAAGCGGGTAGTTTGGAGGGGAGGCGCCGCCCTGTCCGTGAACGTTACACAGGTGGGATCTGTGGTGCGGGGGCAGGGGAGCCTCTCCCTGGTTGCGTGGCTCTTCATGCTACTTCCTCATTGTTGTTTTTACTGGTCTACTGAACTCTAAATTTGATTTTTCCACAGCGTGAGTGCATCTCTGTTCACGTGGGTCAGGCTGGTGTCCAGATGGGCAATGCATGCTGGGAACTGTATTGTCTGGAGCACGGCATCCAGCCGGACGGTCAGATGCCCAGTGGAAAGACTCGCGGAGGAGGGGACGACTCCTTCAACACCTTCTTCAGTGAGACTGGAGCTGGGAAACATGTCCCCAGAGCGGTCTTTGTGGACCTGGAGCCCACTGTCATCGGTAAAGTTGTGAATAGAAAATGACATTTTAATGAAAGCATAATTTCATTTATTATATTAATTTAATGCCTTTGTTGTCGCTCCACAGATGAAATCCGTACAGGAACCTACCGTCAGCTCTTCCACCCTGAGCAGCTCATCACTGGAAAGGAGGATGCAGCCAACAACTACGCCCGTGGTCACTACAACCGTTGGCAAGGAGATCATCGACCTGGTTCTAGACAGAATCCGTAAACTGGTGAGCTGAAATTCTCTGAACACTGTGGAGATGTAGCATTTGGATGTGTGCGATTGACACGTTAAACCTGAATGTTGCAGGCTGACCAGTGCACCGGGCTCCAGGGTTTCCTCATCTTCCACTCCTTTGGAGGAGGAACCGGCTCCGGGTTCACCTCTCTGCTCATGGAGCGCCTCTCCGTTGACTACGGCAAGAAGTCCAAGCTGGAGTTTGCAGTTTATCCAGCTCCTCAGGTGTCCACTGCTGTGGTGGAGCCCTACAACTCCATCCTGACCACCCACACCACCCTGGAGCACTCGGACTGTGCCTTCATGGTGGACAACGAGGCCATCTACGACATCTGCCGCAGGAACCTGGACATCGAGCGCCCCACCTACACCAACCTCAACAGGCTGATCGGACAGATCGTCTCCTCCATCACTGCCTCCCTGCGCTTTGATGGCGCCCTGAATGTGGACCTGACGGAGTTCCAGACCAACCTGGTGCCCTACCCTCGTATCCACTTCCCCCTGGTCACCTACGCTCCAGTTATCTCAGCTGAGAAGGCTTACCACGAGCAGCTCTCCGTGGCTGACATCACCAACGCCTGCTTCGAGCCAGCCAATCAGATGGTGAAATGCGACCCCCGCCACGGCAAGTACATGGCCTGCTGCCTGCTGTACCGTGGCGACGTCGTCCCCAAAGATGTCAACTCTGCCATCGCCACCATCAAAACCAAGCGCAGCATCCAGTTTGTGGACTGGTGTCCTACAGGCTTCAAGGTGGGCATCAACTACCAGCCTCCCACCGTGGTTCCCGGAGGAGACCTGGCCAAGGTGCAGAGGGCCGTCTGCATGCTGAGCAACACCACCGCCATCGCCGAGGCCTGGGCCCGACTGGACCACAAGTTTGACCTGATGTACGCCAAGAGGGCCTTCGTCCACTGGTACGTTGGAGAGGGGATGGAGGAGGGAGAGTTCTCAGAGGCCAGAGAGGACATGGCTGCCCTGGAGAAGGATTACGAGGAGGTGGGAACCGACAGCGTTGGTGAAGGAGAGGAGGAGGGAGAGGAATATTAATGTGTTCATGTGTTTGTATCCTTTTTCCCTGAATAATAAAGGATGTTAATGTTGCCCTCGTTTGTTTACTTGAGTTCAAAGGACACCATAATATTTTAATCAGAAGGTTTTATTTCTACTTTTGTTACAGATCTATTTCTTTGTCAGCAGCCTTCAAATGATTTTCTGGTGACTCATATAAACACAGTCAATGTGAAGTGGAAGGCTTTAATGTTCCTCTTCAGACGTACAGTGAAAGTATAAAGGTATAAAAAAATACGTGTAAAATACAATTTCCTCTTACGGTCATGATCAAGATAATAGATAAAGATAACACCTTATATTGTATTTGCACGTTAGCGCCGTAATGTAATGGCGGATAGTTTATAAAGACTGAAGAAAAAAATAAAATAAAAAAAAAAAAGTGTTGTCACTCGGCTAGTTAGCTGTGCAGAGAGTTAGCTTCCGTGTTTGGTGACGTAATATCACGTGACTGCGAAGCCTCTGAGCTGATTTGCTATCGCTGTTCCTTTTATTCCACTTCATGTTAAAGTCTCAGAGGACAGACACACGAGCCGTGCCTGTCAGAGTCACGTGGTCAGTGTCGTAGCCTAGGAGAAGTTTTGTTTACTTCCGGGTTGTCGAGTCGAAAACAGAGTCGTCAACAACACGCCCACAACACCGAGCAAAGCGGATTAAAGTCCCGCAGAGATGGCAGGGGAGGCTGAGGACGAGATACCGGGTAAACACCGTGTTTATTGATGCACGTTAGTTCCGTCACTTAACGGCGGAGCATCTTTAATGTTAGTGATGCTGCTCCTTAGCTGTCCTGGAGTTAGCTTCTGCTTTAGCTTGCGTGCTAACAGAAAATAAACAGTTTTAACCGTAAAATTACCGTGCTTCGTTTAGAGGTTGTAAATCTTATTGACTTGTTCAACACTTGTGTTCATTGCTGATCATGTATTTGTCCCTTTATTGATATTATTTGACTAAATATCGGTTCGTATCTATCGGCTTCCAGGCACTGACATGTGGTCGGTGTTATTTCAAATGATGTGTATTAAATCAGCCAGTTTACAGCTTGTTGTTATTGTCAGTGAGTGATTTGAGACGTCATCTAAACAGAGTGCAGCCACAGATGTTCCTGCTTTCCTTTGCTGCACAGAAGTGAATGTTTGTGTCTGCTTCCTTTTTTCTCAGGATCCGGAGCCGTTTTCACTTTTGGAAAAAGCAAGTTTGCAGACAACATTCCCAGTATATTTTGGCTTAAAAACGACACCCCCCTAAAGATAGCGTGCGGGGACGAGCACACGGCTTTGGTGACAGGTGCAGTGACCCTTTGTGCTGGTGCTGTAAGTGACGAAGCCCTCGCTGCTGACGAGCCTTTCAGGATCTGCTCTGCTTGTCTCCACAGAGAATGGAAAACTCTTCATGTTCGGCAGCAACAACTGGGGCCAGCTCGGCCTGGGGTCCAAACTGACTGTGAACAAGCCCACTTGTGTCAAAGGTTGGTCTCTAAATAGCCCCCTCTGCAGCACTTTAGTCCAGAGCGGTGCGTGTTGTGTGTGAGCTGCCACTGACAGCTGCTTTAAAGAGAATGAGGGAAGAGGAGCGACACCTTCTTCATCCCACGTCGGTGCAGAGCCACAAATGTATGAAAGACAAAATGATGCTGCTGAACATTTGTTAATGCTGTAATCCGATTCTGGTGGGTCCATAATCTGCTTTAATCTGGAGAGACAAGGGAATACAGCCTGCCAGAGAGTTAAACCAGTTAAACCGTGTCATTAGACGTTTGTCTTTTGTAATGTTTCAGCTCTGAAGTCTGAGAAGGTCCAGCTCGTGGCCTGTGGAAGGAACCACACCCTCATCTGCACAGGTGGGATCAGACTGCCGCTCGGTGCTTTCACTCCCTCACACGTGTAAACATCTCATGATGCTTCTGTTTGCAGCTAAAGGCAAAGTGTACACATCAGGCGGGAACAGCGAGGGACAGCTGGGGCTCGGAGACTATGAGGAGAGGACCACGTTCCACAGGGTCGGGTTCTTTAATGCTCTTGGACCAATCAAAATGCTGGCTGCTGGTTCCAACACCTCCGCTGCTCTCACAGGTGAGACCATTGACAGTAAAAACTATGGACAGAGCTTCCGTGACGTCACCCGTTTGTTTCTGAAGAGCCGTTCTGAGGCTCAGTGGGAGGTTCCAGGACGCTCTGACCGCCGCCATGTTGGCAGCGTCACGTCCACCAAAACTCCAAATATGGACAAAGAGGGGGAGCACGAGCGGAGTTTAGGGGGGGCGGGCGATCGTGGGAGCAGGAAACTCACGCTGTGATACGTCAACTGTCTGTCACTCAAGCGGCAACGCCCATAATTAGGCGTAATTTTAAGTCAGAATACCATTGAAACGAGTGAGTTGTAAAAACATTCACCCCCCGTACAATTGACACTAGAAGAGAACCTATCATCTGAGACCAGAGTGGTTTTTTGTTCCAGGCTGTAAACATGTTCTTTTCTGCTGTGAAGTCGGCCATTTTAACATGGGAGTCTATGGGAAATGACTCGCTTTTAGAGCCAACCCCCAGCTGTTGCGGCGTGAATTACAAGTTTGACACTTCCGCATGGGCTTCAACTTTGAGCCCTGAAGGTTGCCGCTTGGGTGAGACTCAGCACGTGGGTTTGCCGGGTTTTTTTCCGTCTCTTGTTGTTTGATCCGTTTTTTTCCTGCTTTTCTTGGTTACTTGTTGCAGCGAGCGGTAAACTCTTCATGTGGGGCGACAACACTGAGGGTCAGATCGGATTGGGGAAGGAAAGCCAGGCCTGCACGCCACAGGAAGTCAGCGTCGGACGGCCGGTCAGCTGGGTGGCCTGCGGCTACTACCACTCTGCTCTAGTGACAGGTGAGGCGAGGTCGGGAACAGCGTGTCGCAGCGACGCATCAATAACAACAGTGAAATCTTAACCTTTGCTTGACCTCGCTGCCTGTGCCTCAGTGGACGGAGCTCTGTACACGTTCGGGGAGCGGGATAGTGGGAAACTGGGTCTGGGCACGGACCAGCTGCCAGGACACAGAGTCCCACAGCTGGTGAAGAGCATCAAGGAGCCGGTGACACAGGTGGCCTGTGGCGGCGGACACACTGTAGCACTTACAGGTAACCGCCCAACATGCAGGCTGGATGACAATATTTACCTGACACACATACAAAGTCCTCCATGTTTGGTCTCTCAGAGGACGACATGTACACCTTCGGCCTGGGTCAGTTCGGCCAGCTCGGCCACGGCACTTTTACTTTTGAGTCTCGGCTGCCGCGGCTGGTCGATCACTTCAAGAGGGGGCGGGTCTGTCGGGTGGCCTGTGGAGAAAACCACACCGCCGTCATCACAGGTTCGTAACACAGGAGCTCATTCTCTTCTACCAGCACTGACCTGACTGATTGTCTAACACACTGTCTCCTCTGGTGACAGATGGCGGCCTGCTGTACTCCTTTGGAGACGGCAGACATGGTAAACTGGGTCTGGGAGAGGAAAACTTCACCAACCAGTTTAAAACCGACCCTGTGTCCACGATTCCTCAGATACAACGTTCAGGCTGTGAGTGTTTCTTTCTGTTTGTCTTCTGTGTCGTTGTGACGGACAGTGCAGACGTTTGTTTCCTCCTCCTGTGTGTCCAGGCCACGTGTGGCGGCTGTCACATGGTGGTGCTGGCTCGGCCGAGGAGCCGGGGCTGCAGTGATGTGACCCTGGAGGAGGACGATGTGATGGAGGATTATCTAGAGAAACCGTACGTGGAGCTGCTGGGGGACACCGCCGACTCCTCCGCCCTGCATAGGAGCCTCTCCCCGCCCGGGTTCGTAGGAGAGAGAGGGTGGGTGTGCGCAGAGGAATAACCACAGGCGGGTCAGACCGTGTCTGCAGATGACACATTAACGCTCCTCTCCTTCCAGGAACGATCTCCAGACCAGTTTGGCGCATGTTCCGCACGCTGCCCGCCATGACACCTAACTCGCTCCACCCTCCGCTGCCTGTTTCCAGCCAGACCATCCCACCCAGGGCTGCCTCCACCTGAGCTGACACACAGAAAGGTGCTCAATGGCACTCACCAGGGGTCAATCCACCAGGGTACCTGCCTCTCCTCCTCCTCCTCCTCCTCCTCCTCCTCCTCCCTCCCCCCCTCCTCCTCCTTCTCTGTACAGCTTTGTCCTTATGTCTTGAGGTTGTCCAAATATGTCTTCCAGATAGAAGTGTTCCCATCACATATAATCACTTTAGAATAAGATAATCTGACACTTATCTGGTGGAAGCTGCGTGCTGATGCTGTCCGGCTGATGCTGTCCGTGCTGTTTCAGAGCAGACGGGGGGGCGACACAGACAGTGTTGTGGAGAGCCTGACGGACACTGACAGCGTCAGAGGCCTGGGAGACACCACAGACTTCCTCAACATGGTGAGAGATCACAGACTCCACACTAAACGTTCCCGCCGCCACACGTTCGAGTGAAAAAGTGCACAGTTCATTGTCTCTCTGCCCCCCCTTGACAGACACATGTGATGAAGATGGACCCCAGCGATAAAACACTCACTCTGTCTCCCATTCAGAAGGTAAGACAGGCTCCAGTACTCCTCTGATTGTCCTGGTTTCCTCCAAACCACGCTTTTATTTCTCATCTGTTTTTACATTCGTCTGGCTGCTCTCTCCCTCTAACTCGTGCCTCTTTTCCGCCTTCTTCTTGCTTTCTCATGCTGGGGATAGAGGAAGGGTAAGAGTGGTAAGGCTGTAAAAGAGCAGAGCCAAAGAAAGGAAAGGAAGCTGTCAAAGCAGAGCAGCTTCTCTTCAGCTTCCCCGTCTCGTGCGAGTGAGGTTGTCTCTCCTCGCCGAGCTTTACCCACCGAGCTCCTGAGGAGCCACAGCGCCCGCTCGCTGTCCTCTCAGAGCTCGCAGAGGCAGAAAAAAAGGAGCCAGGACAAAGAGAATCGGATCCTCACCATGCAGGAGCTGCACAAAGACACAACTCTGACGCTGGAGGACATCATGAAGGCGGCGTCCAAACAGCGGCCCAAGACAGTCCAGGCCAAAAGGCAGCTGATAGGTGTGGGCAGGAAGTCCGCAGCAGAAACTGCCTCAGGTGTCAGCCCAAAATCTGCAGACCCAAAGGCGAAACAAGTGGAGTCTGGAAGGGTTAAAAGCAGTCCGATAGTTGTACAGCGTGCAGTCAGCTCGCCAGACAGACGCAGTCACACGGACTCACCCGGAGAGAGCAAAGGGAGCCCTGGTTCTGAAAGAAGGGCCAGATCTAAAGATAACACAGATCTGTCTAAAAACTTCTAAGAATGAGAAGAACAGAATCGAAGCTCAGGCCAAAACAGGAAAACAGAAAAAGTCCGACCTCAGCCTGCTCGCTGGAGCTGCTTCACTGGCAGCTGGATCCATTTTAATCCAAGAAGCAGCGGCCAGGAGTCACGCCCGCTCACCATCACCATCCGACAGCAGCCGCGGCGTCCTGCAGGACGGCGTGAGCCGCTTCAGGAGCGACGAATCCGAATCCTGCGCTGCAGATTTCAGCAACAAATCAGCAGTCAGCATCAACATCATACCTGCACCCGAGAGTCCGGAGCTGAGGACGAGTCAGGACGTCAGCGAGGAGCAGACGGACTCTGCAGCAAGCAAAGACGAAGAGGAGGACGAAGACAGCAGAGGGCAGAGGACAAGTCCAGAAGTCAGCGAGGAAGAGGAGGATGTCCATCACAGTGTTGGCAAGGACACAGAAGATGAAGAGGATGGAAAAGACAGTGACACTCTTCAGCCAGAAGATCAGTCAGAAAGTGATGAAGATGAGGAAGAACGCGAGGAGGAGGAGGAGGAGGAGGAGGAGCGAACAAGTGGGGCAACAAGGAGTGAAGATGAGGCTGAAGACAAGGAGAGCAAAGGAGGTGATGCAGAGGAAGAAGGAGAGGAAGAGGAAAGTGAGGAAGAGTTGAGTCATGAGACAGAGAGCAAGGGGACAGAGACAGCTGAAGATGAGGAGGGGGAGGATGAGGAGGAGCAGCTGGAAAGTGAGGCAGAAGAAGAGGAAGGTGAAAGTGAGGCGTCAAAGTCCTCAGAGGAGAGACAGGAGAGTGAGGCAGAGAGTGAGACTGAGGAGGGAGAGGAGGAGGATGAGGAGGAAGAGGAGGAAGATGAGGACAGAGAGGAGGAGGTAGAAAGTGAGACGCGAGGAAACGAGGGGTGATACGTGAGGCGTCAAAGTCTCAGAGGAGGAAAGAAGAGATGGAGGCAGAAGAAGGAGAGGAGGAAGAGGAAGGAGAGTAGGGAGGAGGAGGAGGGGAGGGGGAAGAGGAAGGAGAGGAGGAGGAGAGAGGAGGAAGGGGAGGGAAGAGGAGGAGAGGGGAGGAGAGGAAGGGAGGGGGAGAGAAGAGGAGGGGCAAAAAGAGACTAGTGAGGGAAGAAGAAGAACTGGAGGAAGAGGATGGGTGAAGAAGAGAAGAAGAGAATGAGCAGAACAGTGAGGAAGGAGTTGATGATGAAGATGAGGAGGAGGAAGGTGAAGAAGAGGAGGAGGCTGTCAGCAATGACGACCAAAGAAGTGAAGAAGAGGAAGATGACAATGAGGACAATGAGGAGGAGATGAGGAAGGTGATGAGGAAGAGGAGGAGGTTGTCAAAAACAAGGTCTCTGCTGAGGTCAGAAGACAAAGAGCTAAGTCTGCAGCTGGAAGCAGGTTGAGGTCAGGGGTCAAAGGTCAGGCTGCCGGCGAGGGCAGAGGAGTTCTGGGACGATGTTTTACCTCAGTACCTGAACCTGAAGTGAGCTGCTGTTGATCAGTGTATTGATCGGTGAATTGATCGGTGTATTGATCGGTGAATTGAATCGGTGTATTGATCGGTGAATTGATCGGTGTATTGATCGGTGCTGCTCTGTTCACTCTGCTTTCCTTCATGTTTTTCATCTAATAAATAACCTGACCTCAGTTTCCTCCTCAGTGTCTTCACTAAAACTCAGATTACACGCCGTGTCTGTCCTAATCCTCCGCCACACGCCCTGCTGTTTGTTGTGTGTGATAATCTGTCCAGCCTTATTTCCACAGATTGAGGAGCAGCTCCTCCTTTCTTTGAGAGGTTTGACTCATTTTTCTTCTTCCATCCTGTGGTGGTGTTTGTGTTTGTAATCCCAGCTGTAGTCCCCTTCCCATCAGCCCCCTGCTGTAGTCTGAGGTAGCTCCGTGTATGAGACATCTTCATCCCCGCAGAGACAGTCTTCCTCCTTCCCCTGACAGCACACACCGTGATCCTGACTGAATGTGTCTCCGCTGTTTTCTCAGGAGCTGACAAAAGGGATTTGAGGAAGAAGGCAAAGGTGAGGAAGAGGAGGAGGAGAAGGAAGATGATGAAGAGGAGGAGGATGAACCCTCAGAGGACACTGAGGGTGGTGTGAGTATGCAGCACGGCCGTGAATATGTCGCCATGTGGGTTAAAGTCGCTAACATGTGACCTCGCCTGCAGCCGCCGCAGGAGGAGCCTGAGGCTGATGGAGAGCAGAGAGGTAACACAGGGACGGGCGGAGACGTCACACCGCCACCGTCTCACTGCACACTAATAATAATGTGTAATATCAACAGCAGATGGCGCCAGCGAGCAGCCCGACACTGCAGAGGAAGAGACGGCGCAGGACGACAGCCGGCCAGCCAACGGGACGGCCGCCGGCAGAAGTCTGTCAGGCTCCCACAACAGAAAGGTCAGTCTGCTGTTCCCCACGTTAGATCCACAGAACACACACAGGACCATGTCCTCTCTGTCCCCAGCTGTCCCTCTTCAGACGACTGTCCTCATCCAGGATGAAGCCACCAAACAACAGGGACCAAACCCCGGCGGAGGCCCCTGTCAGCAGAGACGGAGCCGTCCACGGAGAACCCCTATCTCCATCCTCCACTGAGACCAGAGGGGCGACCCGGGGGGCGACCCGAGGGACCCGGGGGGCGCGCTCCGGGGCCTGCACAGTACTGTGATCCTCAGGTGGCCTCGCCAAGTCCGACCAAGGTGTGAACAGGCTCATTAGCAGCCAAGCAAGCAAACAGTTAACCCTCTGGAGAGTCAGGGGTGCGCTACATGATCCAACCACCAGCCGAGCCTTCTCCACCCTCAGTATGACCAGCACCAACTCCTGACTGGGTGATTTACTGTAGATGTAGATCTACTGTACATGTTTGATGTGTGTGGCACGTTTTCATCTTCAGCAGCAACTGAGCCTCAAAGTGTGTGTGTGTGTGTGTAGTTATTTATTATGACATGGGCCTGGAGCACATTTGCACTTTGACCTAATCACGTTGTGTTTCTTAGAGATGCATCAGTTTTATACTCATGATAATCCCATTTAATTTTTTAAAATGTATTTTTTTGTGTTAACAGTAAAAAAAAACACATAAAGCTGTACCTGTGTCATGATTTACACATCAAACACCAGTTTTATAATATATATTTCCTGGTTTTATTTTGTTTGTCCACTTCCTGTCAGCGCGTCATGTGTTTTGGTATAAATAAAGTTTGATTGACCGCCAATAAACAAAATAGAAGAAGAAGAAGAAGACGAGCACAAGGCGCTGGACCGGAACCAGAGGAGGACTCTGTCTCCCTCTCCGTCCACAGGTATGTTTGTTGTCCCACAGTCCGTCCTCTGAGCCTCCAGCAGGTGGCAGCCGTTGACCCCGCCGCCGCCTCTCCGGGACGCTCTTTGTGCGCGTCGTTGACTCTGTTGACAGCTTTCCGGAAGTCTCGGCGCATCTCCCGTTTCTGAGAGTAAATTGTCTTTTTGCTTCTATTTCTGAAGACGGCGGGAAGCTCAACAGATGACAGGGATGGAGGACTACCAAAATGGCAACGAGGTGTGTTCCTGAATGGATTTATTGTTTTATTTATTGCGGTAGAATGCGGCTAGCTAAGCCGGCTAACGTAGCTAGCTAAGCTAGCCACTCCGACGTTAGCTTTGATTTCTGATGCTAACACTGTTTGTTGTTGAAATGATCAAGTAACACGTGACAAATAGTACATATCGAATCTTTTATTGTTGTTTGTGGCAATTAACACGTTAAATGATGTTTTCTGTGTTAAACTAAGAGCAACTTTTAAACGTAGTTCTTAATTATGAGGTTTATATTGAGTGCAGTGAGTCAATGATAATCTGTGTTTACACCTTATTTTTCAGGGCTCATTTAACTCAGAAGAAGCAGAAACCGTCGTTAAAGAGGTAAAGTTCCCCACAGCATCACCAGCTGGTGT
Organism: Parambassis ranga; assembly: GCF_900634625.1. Lineage (NCBI taxonomy): Eukaryota > Metazoa > Chordata > Actinopteri > Ambassidae > Parambassis > Parambassis ranga. The sequence goes on along the minus strand of NC_041023.1, from coordinate 1,118,039 downwards.
CAGTGTCCCATCAGACACACTGTATGTGACTAAACAACACGAGGAGTCTCACTCCTTCCAGTTTTTAGGACACAAAAAACTACATTACAGCCAGGAGAGTGTGTGTTATGTGTGTTATACCTGAGTGGCAGAAAATCAACATACAGAGACGGCGTCAGCCTCAGTGAAACACAGGACAGCGTGTGCTCTTTACTTCAGTCCCCTCTGGTGAAACAGCACCCAGTGACTTCCACATGACTTCGCCCTGACGTGTGTGTGTGTGTGTGTGTGTGTGTGTGTGTGTGTGTGTGTGTGTGTGTGTGTGTGTTTATCTCAGTGCATCGAGAACGTGGTCGGTGGTGACGACTACAGCCAGAGTCAGGTGAACAAGTGGACGGCCAGCATCGTGGAGCGCTGCCTCACACAGCTGGTCAAACAGGGGAAGCCTTACAAATACATGGGTACGTGCTGAAAGTGGAATAAACTTCTTTACACCTTTACACGAACATGCCATCAATAAAATTGATTATTGTGCATTTGTGTCTGCACAGTGACGTGTGCCGTGATGCAGAAGACAGGAGCCGGCCTCCACACAGCCAACTCCTGTTACTGGGACACTGCCATGGACGGTGAGCTGCTGTTGTTGTTGTTGTTGTTGTCGTCGTCTAATATTGATGAGCGATCGTCTATAAACAGATGTTCATGTGTGTTCAGGAAGCTGCACCGTACGATGGGAGAATCGCACCATGTACTGCGTGGTCAGCGTGTTCGCTGTCACGGTGGCGTAGGACTCACACATCAGTGATTACACAGGAGTGCAGTGTGCTCCTGTGACCAGCAGGGGGCCTCCAAGTGCCACACAGACACACACACACAGAGTCCTGATCCACGCAGCTGTGTGTGCGCCTCGTCGCCTGGTGTTACCCTCTGAGGAGCAGCTGCAGAGGCTCAGACGGTCTCCAGCCTTCAGGTGCATGTGACAGCATCATCTTACTGTGTTTATCTTCTCATATCACTGCAGTGCTTTAATAGCTTCATGTATATCTGCACTTATCACCGACCGCCTGACCGCATGCCGCACAGCACTTCATTCAACGACCCGACATTTTATTGATTTATGTATCATGTCAACAACCAGACACGTTTACAGGATAATAAACATAAAACAAGATTTAGGACAAACCGACGTGTTCACTCATTATTTTGTGAGTATTTACCTTGTGTTGCATATTTTTAGTTACTTTTAGAAGGTTTAAGTCGACACAGTCACAACATGTTTGAAGCAGACTTCTGCAAACGTTCAAGTTTATTGTTTAAAAAAGTTTTCAGTGCAAAAAAAACGCTCAAAACTTTCGACCAGGATTTAGATGTCCTCTAGTATATAAAGTATGTTTTTCTGACATGTATATGTGTAGAAATAATGACGCAGAGCGGCAGCAGAAAGCATCGAGCTGTCCCTCCTCGGAGCTGCTCGGCTGAAAAGCTTGAACAGCCGTGCTGCAGGGTGAATTTCCATCATCAGAAACTGCAAGTGCACAAAGAACCCTAAATGAAATGGTGGGAAAAAAAGAAGGAAGAGGGTTTTGAAAGCATTGATGTAACACAAAAGCAGAAGAAGGTGAAACAGTCGCTTTTGAGCAAGAGGAGCCTCTTTGCAAAACTTCTGCGGTGAGAAGAGGAGAAGCTCTGCCTCATCCTCCCTGCTGAGCGCTGACGGACTCTGTGTCCAGTCCGGATGCTGTAGCAGCATCGTCCCACCGCTGCAGTGGGACGCTCCCCGTCTTGCTGTCCTCCAGCAGATGTTTTCAGAAGTTTTCCTTGTTGAAGATGAACTTGACGTTGGACTCTGTGTGGGACAGACACTGCTTCTCCAAAGATTTCCCCAGCATAGGTGGACCGCACAGGAAGACACCGACTTTGGTTCTGCAGACCAGAGGGGAGATGAGGAGGAGTTATCACAGGAAGTCACACAATGTTTATCCGTGAAATCACTTCAATCAATCAGAACACTGAGCCTGACCCCGCGTGCTGCGCTGCGATGCTGGTGAACTCGTTGTCCCAGTTGGGTTTCCCGTAGAGAGTCTTCTGTTTGAGGCCGGTGATGGGATCGTTCTCCGCCTCGTGGTGAACGCGGAAATGAGCGGCCTGGTGAAGAGCACAGAGAACATGACACGCTCATCAGGGGTTTAGGGGACGCATGTTTGCTGTGTGTCTTCGTACCTCGTCTCCTTCCAGCGGGTGAGGTAGATGTTGTAGCTGAGGAAGTCGGTCATTGCCTTTCTCCAACATCTGGCCCTCCAGAGACTGCAGCAGGTCTGCGAACCACTCGAAGGCCTCCGTCTCCGGACACAGCCAGTAGAAGTAGATCTGCGATGGATTAGCAGACATCAAACACTCTGCTAGCATGTGCTAATAGCTTTAAAAAACACTGTGCATCATGGGTAAAACGGGCTCCCTCTCACCTTCTTGGTAAAAACATCCTGGTTGTTCTGGATGCGTTTGTACCACACAGACTTGAGGATGGAGGCAAAAGGAGTCACTCCGATGCCGGCGCCCACCAGCATGACCACCTCGTAACGGAACACGTCCTCACTGGCAGTGCCGAACGGGCCGTCTATGGCCACCCTGATGAGGACACACACCGGTTATAGTGATAATAAAAAGCTGCTCTGTGCTCAGCAGGACTGAGTGGACCCCTGTCGGGTGGTAGCACTCAAGGACTCTGAAACCTTTTCATGATTGTGAGGCAGCAATCAAATGTAATCAGGAGCAATTTCAGGAGCAGTTTTCTGTTATATCAGCTGCTGCTCCTTCTGTTGTCGTACTTGGGCAGGTTCCAGGCCTCCTGAGGTTCCGTTTGTCTCCTCCACAGGCCTCGTACAGCGCCTGGGTCCAGTCCCCGACGATTCGGATGTGGGCGCTGAAGTAGTCTTCCTCCGGGGCGGAGGTCAGGGTGAAGGGGTGCCACTCCAGCTGGAGATGGACGGGCACTGGATGAAGACGTACTGGCCCACCTCCATGCGGAAGCCTTTCCTCTTCATCTGCAGCTCCAGAGTCTTGGACGGGTGCATCACCACCTGCAGGCGGGATTCAGAGCAGCGGTTACTGTCATGAGAACACCTGGCTGGGATCAGCTGAGGACGGATCCCTCACACGCACCTTGGTGACGACCACTTTTGATGGGATCGATAGATGCGAACGATCCTCTCACACACGTAGAGGAACATGGGAGCCACCACCCACTTCCAGGTCTGGAGACAAACATGGACACCCTCACAAGGTCTATCAGACCTGAGATCTGAGCTTACAGGACTGTCTGCTCACCATCGGCGGGTTTCCAGCAAACACCGGCACCCGTGCAGTTGGACCCAGGTTTACCCCAGTCCTCAAACCGCTCAGCACACACTTTAGGATCGTGGACTTTCAGGTCGGGGTCCGTCTGTCCTCGAACGATGCGGCTGCAGGGAACACAGACAGAGTGAACGCAGGAGTCCTGATGACCGTTAACCCCCGACTGTGCGTGCGGTCGTACCCGAAGCCGTGGAACACCAGGCCGATGAAGAAGATGACGAACAGGTGGTGGGTGTACCAGAACACCTCGAAGTAGGACCTGCGGATCACCTCCATGGATGAGGTGATGATGAGGATGAGGGCCAGCGTGATGGCCACGCCCGTCAGCCCGGCGATGGTGGTGAACATGACGATGGTGGGGTTCTGCGGGACAACACACGCTCCCTTTGATTAAATCTGATTTCAGTGCATAAACGGTAGCTTCACTGCTAAAGTGAGTGATTAAATATTAAACGTGAGGAGAATCTGCATATTTTATGGCCTGAGGATGAGACAGGATCCGCTCTTAGAGTTTCTACATAATGAATCAGAAAAGAGGAAGTTTGAAATGAGAAACCTTCAAGAAGTCAGATACTTCTTCTTTTTCTCCTCAATTGATGCTAAATGTGGCAATTTATCAGCGGGGATTTCACACAGTGTAGCAACACTAGAAGTGCCGCGTCTCTCTCACCGTCTCGTTGGTCCTGATGGGGTTCAGGAAGGAGGCGTTGTCCCTGCTGCCGATCTCAGACAGGACGAAGGTCAGGAGGCTGCTGTTGCGATCCAGCTGAGCGTCCATGAAGTACTCAAAGTTAAACAAGTGTGCGAGAATGTGCACGGCTGCAGGGCGGAGGGGAGAGCGTCATTAAAGCCACCGACACTGTGAGGACACGCTGACCCCTGCAGCAGGAGTGGTACCTGTGTGGAAGGCGATCATGTACGCCACCAGTTTTGTGGAACGTCAGGTTTCGGTCCAGCTGCCGGGCGGCTGTGCGGCTGCAGCACTGAAAGACCAGGGACAGAAGCAGCAGCGTCGCATTAATACACAATCAGGAAGCTAGGCAGTGTTTTGTAGTTGCTATGGATACCTGGATGGATCCTCGGAGGATGGACAGCAGGTTCCTGCAGACCGGCAGCAGGATGAGTAGGCAGTTGAAGTTGAGGCAGGGCGGCGGGAGCTCGGGCCCACTGCAGGGCTTGCTGCGAGGAGACGGCGGCGTTACTTCACCTCTTACATATGAGATTATATTTAGAAAAGAACAACTGTGATGATGATGATGATGAATAGGAATCATCCTAACAACGGCCTCCCTCATACCAGACATGCGAAGCTCCCCTACGTCCTGCCACCTGTACCTGTGGGAGCTGTGGGAGCAGCTGCCTCCTCTCTCTCTGTGTAATTCTGTTAAACCTTCAGTGTTTCACTTCTGCTGGCCTGCAGCAGATGTGCAGCCGGCGGTGTGTGTCATGAAGACAGCTGCGACCGCAGAGCAGGCCCAGGGGCTCCGTCAGAGCTGCGTTTCCTTCCAGTTACACACTGATAAGACCCGGTGAGGTCGGAGCAGGCGTGGCCCTCTTATCATCTCCAGAAGTCAGTGCAGTGCATTATTGATTTGCTATAAATGCTCCTAGTTTTGCATTTTTCACTCTGAGCTGCTGCTTCCTGCCAGGTTTTAATGACGGCTCTTTATGGAAGCAGCCGCTGCAGTTTGAGGAAATGAGAGCGAGCAGCTCCTCTGTCTGATTTTCATCTAACATTCAAACATAAAGTGAATTAAAACACAGACGTTACTCACCCCGAGCAGGACCCGGGTGTAAAACCACTTCTCCACCAGGAACCTCCTGTAGAACTCCACAAACAGGTAGGCGTTGATGCCCAGCCACACCAGCTACACACACACACACACACACAGTCAGTGATCACCTCTGTACAAGTCACAGTTAATGTGGATCAATACTCACTATGACAAAGACGGAGAGTCCTTCATTGGCTGCAAAGTTCCCCATGGTGACAGAGGAGTGTGTGTGAAGGAGTGTGTGCTGCAGTGATGGTTATATAGGAGGAAGCAGGAAGCAGAGGAGGAGGAGAGTGAAGAGTGCGGCCGCCTGATTACTGTTTATAAGCTCTGTTAGGAGCAAATAAGGAAGTGAGCCTTTTCAGAGCGGGGTCCTCCTCAACCTTCAGTCAGACAGGAGGAGGAGAAGACAGTCTCTGTCCTCTGTGATGTGAAGATTACAGTGAGGCAGACCCTCAGGTCTGTCCACGTCCCTGTGTGTGAGACACAGGTGATTGTTGGAGGAGGAAGTGGATACTGGGTGGACAGAGGAAGGAGTTTCTAAACGTGAAGTAAAACAGAAGACGCGCTTCCTGTTTTAAATCAATCATAGATGTGAAGTTTTATCTGCTTTTCAGAACAATCGCAACTTCCCACCCTGGATTACCGGCAATCAGATCACTGCTGCTTGTGCTGGGGATTAAACATCAGTGATTACATCATGCACCAAGTTCAATCTTAAAATGGCGTGTGTGATTTGTGTCGGCCTACTGAGCCAGAAAAGCTCCTTCTCTCTCTCTCTCTCTCTCTCTCTCTCTCTCTCCCTCCTCTGGGTGGAGTTACAGGATTAATGATTATTTTGGTAACTTGTGTGTTAGAAAGCAGCTATCACTGGGCCGCCGCCGCCGGAGCGCAGGAATGTGGCCTGAGCGGAGTGATTAAAAGCACATAAAGATTAGAGCGGATCAATCAGCTGCACCGGTGCACTGCTGCCACCTAGCTGTGTGTGTGTGTGTGTGTGAGTGTGTGTGTGTGTGTGAGCAGACAGATGGCTGTGGAAGTGAGCATGGAAAGTGTTTTATCCACACTGAACAAGGCTGAAGTTTACTGGCAGAGTGACACACCAGATGTGACAGAATGAGACCAACACTCACACACACGCACACACACGCACACACACACACACACACGCACACACACGCACACGCACACACACGCACACACATACTCACACACACACTCACACACTCTGCTGCGTGTCGATATCTGACAGCTGTTGTAAACTCACTGACAGAATGTGTGTGTAACATCTTTATTTGTGTTGTCACAGGATGCATGAACAAACAGGAAGTCCACTGTGCACCGACGCTTCCTGTCCGCCATGTTTGATGAGGCGTGTGTGTGTGTGTGTGTGTGTGGCTGCAGAAGTTGTTCACACATCAGAAGAATGATGTTTTGGTGTTCCTGTGGAGTAAATCCTTCATTCTGCTGTCTGCCTTCACACAGCTTACACACAAATGTCAAATGACGGGTGGAGCCACCACCACCTCCTCCACCGCCGCCGCCGCCTCATCAGCATATGGTAAAGGATGAAACCTGCTGCAGGAGGTGAAGGGTTAAAGAAACACTCATATGCTGTGTAATTTAGACAAAAGCCTTCTAGTGATTTTCCCTCCTAATCTGAGGGAAAGGGATTAGATTAAATCGGTTGCATAGCGACTGTGACATCAGCACCGACCCATTTCACAATGCATAATCACAAAGTGCAGGTTTGCCCTTTGTGTGTGTGTGTGACCTGCAGACAGAGCCGTCTGCTGGAGCAGGACCAGGGACACCCTGCTGCCGGCCTGACCCCGTCTAAGGGTGGGTGGAGTTTCCTCCACCTGGATGGTGTAACACAGGTTTACTGTACACACTCAGACCCTCCTCCTCCTCCTCTTCCTCGGCTCGCTCTGTCTGCCTGGGCGCCTCCATCACTGGGATCCTTTTGATGAATCATTTAGAGGACGATGCACTCGGGCTAATTCGAGTCATCCCTCGTGGCTGCTGGTCATGCTCTTCTCGTTGGTTAGACATCAGTGAGCTGAACAGAGCGCCGTTTGTCTGAAACCAAGCAGCCTCTGAGAGTAATCTGAGTATTATCTGTGTCTCTGCGGGCTCGCTCTGATGCGCCTCATCACACTGTGTGTTCTTGTGTGGAGGTGCTCACCTGTGCAGGTGAGGAAGGTGGAGAGGCTGCACCTGCAGACTACCTCACTGCAGCACTTAAGTAATAAAAGGCCAGCTCTATACTCAATACTTTTACTCGGATACTTGTCTATGAGCAGCTCTGGCTGCTTGACTGTCATCACTCTTATTATTATGACTTCTAGGAATGAGGTTAAACTAACATTTGCTCTGTGGTTCATACGTGAAGAGCCTGAGGATCCCTCCCTGTGTGCTTCAACACTCGAGTAAACAACACGCTGACTCCTTTAATACTTGTACTCGAGTATGATGCTTATAAAGAAGACTCCAGCTCCTGTTCTGGTACAGTATCCATACTCTTACTCTGGTCTGGCTCTACTTTGTACACCTCTGTATCTCTGTCTGCATATAAAGAATAAAATCAAATAATAAATATGTAAATAAACAAACACATTCGTCACATAATAATAATAACAATAACAACAACAATGATAATAATAACAACAACAACAATAATAATAAAAACAACAACCATAATAACAACAACAACAACAACAACAACACAACAATAATAATAATATAATAATAATAATAACAACAACAACAACAATAATAATAATAATAATAATAACGTGAGTATTGTAACTTTGTTTTGCGGATGTTTCTGTTTTGGCGCTAATGATCTTCCGCACGTGTCTCCTCAGGAGGCGGGTCGGAGCTCCAGCTGGTCTTTAGCTGCTGACGCGGATCAGGTGGAGGCTCAAAGCTCCTTACGGTGGGAGGAGGAGGGCAGAAATACTCCTCTGCTGCAGTGAACGGCGCACTCAGTCAGTCCGCAGACGGCGACTGTACACCCAGCGGATCCACGGACACATCCAGCGGCTCCCTGCCTCCCTGCCTGGCTCTCTGTCGGTCCTGGTCCTGGTCCTGGTCCCGGGGTGGCTGTATGTTGGAGCGCTGCGCGCACAGGCGGCAGTGAAGCGGCAGACAAGCGGCGGCGGCTCAAGCGGTTTCTGTGTCGAGGTAAGACGCGGCTTCAGTTTGTGGTCAGGTGCCTCCTCCGTGGAAAGTTTATTTACAGCAGCTCCAGGAGATTTATCCTCATTTAAAGTGACGCCATGTTTGAGTTTAAATCTCAGCAGTGACGGGAGAAATAATTAAATTTTTTTTTGTTTATTTATGACTTTTTTTATGACTTTTCAGAAACCTCAGGAGGAAAATAGACATTTAAACATTATATATTTGAAGGAGTCCTTATGTCTGAAGTTTGCTGTGTGTTTGTGAGGTGTGTGTGTGTGTGTGTGTGTGTGTGTGTGTGAGTGTGTGTGTGTATCACCCTCAGGCCTACATGTGCTGTCACAGATAAGAATGGCTGCTTTCAGCCCCTCCTACAACAACTTTTCAGGCACTCTAACCCTCCAGCAGCATCACTGACAGGTGTCCCACCACCACCATCATCATCATCATCATCATCATCATCATCACCATCATCATCATCAGCAGCAGCATTGTCCAGCACCTCCTGTCTCCTCACACATCCAGCACACAGACCTCTTGGCCTCTCTGAAAGTTTGTTGCGGTGTTGTGGTGACTCGTCTCGGACACCGGGGGCAGTGTGACGGTTGGAGGCTGACTTTAAGGTTTCTCTGTAGGGAAACAAAGACAGGAATAAAAAAGTATGGACAGCAGCCTGAATCACTGCACTTCCTGTTCGTGCTCTCCTGACGCGGCCGAGCAGGACTTGTTGTTGGTTTGTTGTTGTTGTTTGTGATGCAGAGCTTCAGCCTGTAGCCTGCTCGCCTCTCAGACATCAGCTCTTATCAGGAGCTCACATGCAGACGCTTCCTGTGAATCCTGCACAGGAAGTAACCGAAACTACAGCTATTACAGCTGTGTCCACCGTGCATGTGCGTGTGTGTGTGTGTGTGTGTGTGTGTCCCTGTGTGTGTGTGTCCCTGTGTGTGTGTGTGTCCCTGTGTGTGTGTGTGTGTGTGTGTGTGTGTGTCCCTGTGTGTGTGTGTGTGTCCCTGTGTGTGTGTGTCCCTGTGTGTGTGTGTGTGTGTCCCTGTGTGTGTGTGTGTGTGTGTCCCTGTGTGTGTGCGTCTGTGTGTGTGTCCCTGTGTGTGTGTGTGTCCCTGTGTGTGTGTGTGTGTGTCCCTGTGTGTGTGCGTCTGTGTGTGTGTGTGTCCCTGTGTGTGTGTGTGGTCCGTGTGTGTGTGTGTGTGTCCCTGTGTGTGTGCGTCTGTGTGTGTGCGTCTGTGTGTGTGTGTGTCCCTGTGTGTGTGCGTCTGTGTGTGTGTGTGTCCCTGTGTGTGTGTGTCTGTGTGTGCGCCTCTGTGTGTGTGTCTGTGTGTGTGTGTGTCCCTGTGCGTGTGTCCCTGTGTGTGTGTCTGTGTCCCTGTGTGTGTGTCCCTGTGTGTGTGTGTGTCCCTGTGCGTGTGTCCCTGTGTGTGTGTCTGTGTCCCTGTGTGTGTCCCTGTGTGTGTGTGTGTGTCCCTGTGTGTGTGTCCCTGTGTGTGTGTGTGTCCCTGTGTGTGTGTCCCTGTGTGTGTGTCCCTGTGTGTGTCTGTGTCCCTGTGTGTGTCCCTGTGTGTGTGTCCCTGTGTGTGTGTCTGTGTCCCTGTGTGTGTGTGTGTCCCTGTGTGTGTGTCAGCTTGCTCCATATGATGTGTTCATTAGCAGTGGTCGGTGTGGGGCTGCAGGATTATATAAGGCTGCAGTGTTTACAGCAGCCGTGACATGTGACTCCCTGTGGATCGAATGGGTCTGTCTGTTCTGATCTGTGTTTCCTGTCTGCGCGGCCCCGGGCGCCGTGAAGGGTGGATGCTGCCGCGGGAACGGAGCATCCACCAGATAAAACTTATCTGCTGACGGTTGAGCCGCAGACACAGAGGCTGCTTGTCCTCATGTGTTTGCTCTTGTTCCGTCTGCACCTTGTGAACTTGGGGGGGCGCTCAGAGACCCGTGTGAGGTCAGGAAACCGGCGTGTTGTCATCACGAACTTCCCAGGTTTAATTAGCAGCTTTGTTGTTGAAGGTCAGCGCGCGGCCTGCAGGAGCGGCGGCGTGATGAGGCAGCAGCTGCCGCCTCTCACCGCCGGCCTTATCTGTACATTTGAAATTGCTTTTTCTTTTTAAATGTCCGCCTGCTAATCAGAGCTCTGCAGGAACAGGAACCTTCAGAGTAAACCTTTGATGACATTCTGAGGCGGGCTGTGCCCAGCAGAGCGCAGATCGTTCCCAACATTGTGCTTCTACACGATGAGACGTGTGACGTCGGCGCCCGCGGCTCCCCAGGGGGGTCCACCGCGGTCGACACGTGTCAGCACAAACAAGAGAAGTTACTTCAACCAGGGCCTCCGCACACAGAGGTGTCACAGCCTGAGTGGCGGTGACGTTCAGCGGAGTGTGTCGCCACAGCAACAGGTCACCCCCGAGCTGTGATTGGCTGTGAGGCAGGCGATGCTGAGATGATGTGTGTGTGTGTCTCTGATGGCATTTCTGTTTGAGAATTGAATCAACAGGAGCAACAAAAAGTCAGGCTGGTATTCAGAGCGGGGGCGGCTTCATTCCTGGGATTGATAGAGGCCGTTTTGTTGACAGTGTAGCAGCAAATTAAGCTAATCCAGGACCTCACAGTTCATCATTAGATCACACTGGGCCCCATGATGCTTCATTACATCTGAATTCTTTGTCGTCCTGTCGACCAATCCTTCATGATCATAACTATTAACAGCCGCCATGTCCTGAGACTTATCACTGATGGAGGACTTTGAGACGTGCTCCCTCATATCTCTGAGGGTTTTGGAGTTATTATCGCGTGCGCTGTGCATTTACAGCACAATAAAGAGGCAACAAACACACTCTTAAGTCAATTAGTAATCACAAGTGTACACAGCCGGGGCTTATCTGAGCCGGTTATCCTGAAGCGCGCTGAAACTTCTCAGAAGCTGGACGTGTTGTTTGTGTCAAAGGGCTTTTTGTGTGTGTATGATCTTCCTGGCAGCCATCTTGTGTCCTGATGAGGTCTCGCCGTAATCCCTCTTCCTGAAGGATCAAGGCGGGGATTATTCACCCTGAGTGTTGTCTTAGTGCTCCAGGGTGGATCTGCTGCTGCTAACAGGTCAGTCCTGGTGTCCCTCGAGTCATGAGAGCAGATTTTCGAAGCCCCTAAGACCCATGTGACGTTATTTCTGTCACCAGGATTCTTTAGGCTTTTACATACTGTGGTTTTTTTCGCCTCCTGGTGGCGCCGGCCGGCCCGCAGCACAGAGCGGCTCGGTGAAGGTGAAGTTCTGTCAGGAGAGGAGATGAGGGAGCAGATGGCGGGAGGACAGACAGCTTGCAGCTTTCCAGGGAATGATGGGAGATGGAGGTCAAAGGCAGCTGATTACCCAGATCTGCAGACCAAATCAGTTCATCGGGACCTGCTCGGGCTCCTGGGACACCTGTTCTCTTCACTCACAGGGTGTCAAAAGCCCCTGACCTGAGCTCCTCTCAATACAGACTTAACACACCTCCAGGAGCTGATAACCCGCCCTACTGATAATGCTGGGGTCAGCTGCTGTGTGGGCGCAGAGGAAGTTCTGATCCTGATCCATCAGAGCCAGACCACAGATGTTTCTGTCTCAGGACATCAGCTGTGGCTCTCAGGACACCTGATGTCGGTGTGAGAGGACAGAAAACGAGGCCTCCGTCAGACGGAGGTCTGTCCCTGAAGTCCACGTCCCTGCTGGGGAAAAAACCCTGGTACCCCCCCAACAAACCCACCAGGCTGACCCGCTGCCTGCTGCACATGCTCAGTGCTCTCTGAAGGAGCATGTTTGCTGGACTAAGCTGATTAAAGCTAATGAGCTTCCAGGAGGCTCAAAGCTCTCCTGGTTTGACGGGCAGAAGACTACTTAATGCTGACGGACACACGAGAACCCGCTCTGAGTCTGAGCATGCTCAGTTTTCAGCTCGTTTTTCCACAACAACCGAACAGAAAGCCGTTGTGTTGTCGTCTATAAATAAGTTTAGTGTTGAGGCGGCCGCTTTGCTGAGCGCCGCTCATCCCATGTGATGTGTCCCATGACCAGAGGAGGCGATGCTCGGACTCAAAGGGCCGCGGGGGGAATCACACAGCTCCCCTGTAAACTGTGTGTGTGTCTGTGTGTGTGTGCGCGGGCCGCCTCTCTGCTCACAGTGTGTTGTGTGACAGGTCGACAGGCAGCGGCAGGATGATGTGGCTGCTGCTCCCTCTGCTCCTTCCTCTGGTGGGCTGCAGCAGGATCATTGCCAAGGACGTCACTCATAACGACAGACACAGCCACGGTGAGTGAGAACACACACACACACACACACACACACACACACACTCTGTACCTGTTAGAGGGCTTGATCAATACCTTTGATTGGTTTCAGTCAAGCCTGTGTGGATTGTATTGGCAGTGATGTGCGGCTCAGCTTTATGTTGGGGTCAGCAGCATGTAAAGTCTGAGCAGTGGCTGTGTGTGTGTGTGTGTGTGTGTGTGTGTGTCGATCTGTTTGTCGGCCACTCATCAATACCTCCATGGGGGGGGGGGGGGGTGACTCACGCACTGATCTGCTGGTATTCATGAGTGGTCACATGGCAGCACACTATAATAAACACAGTCGGTGAAATGAGCTCCGACATGTTGGCCGTGATCCCATCCCGATGTAGTTCTGTGCGGCTGTCGTCATGGAAACCATCCGCAGGCTCTGAATCTGGATCCATTATCAGGACCGGATGAAACCCTCCCTCTTCACGCTGGAAGCCTGAATTCTTGGTCACGGACGCCGCTGTGAATCCATTCCGGCGCGGCCGATCCGATTGGCTGCAGGTGTAATTTTCCGGCTCTGACCCCAGCGTGCGTCCTCCGCTGCCTTTTTTTTTCTGAGAAGCGGCGTTTTGTTGGTCAGAACGTCCCTGCAGCGCAGCTCGCTGAGCTCCTTACAGCAAACACAAGGCCTTTGTTTCCCTGCTGCTCGCCGGCCGCAGCCTCCTGCATTCTCTCATGGATTACCGCCCCCCCGCCCTCCCCTTTCTGATGTGACCCTCAGTTTCACGCCTCACCTGTCTGCAGCTCCACCTGCATGCATGGAAACACCTGTTGCCATGGCGCTGACACAGCTGTGTGTTTGTGTTTTTCCTCTACAGAGGTGGCGGTTGTCACGACGGCGAGGCTCACATCTACTACTGCCGCTCGCCCAACATGGAGGACTTCAACCTGCTGGTGGCATCCGCTGGACAACCTGACGGACGGCGAGGCGGTCAGCTACGTCCTCACCTACTCCAAAGAGTGAGTCCGGCACATGTGCGGCCCTGACACGTTCACCGGGTCAGACGCGTGAACTTTGTGGGTCACACGAGTCCCCGCCGCTTTTAATCCATTTTGATTTCTCGTGATGCTTTTAAGGCGTCGATATTTCAGAGCCGCTCTGAGGTCCTGGACATCGGCCTCACGTGGCCTCCACCGGCGCCAGGCGACCCACATAGCACACAGAGGGGAGAAAATGCTCCTAGTAATCAGGACAAATTGGATTGCTCCCCCACGTGGCTCGGCCTCTCACAGCTGCATCGATTGTTGATGTCTTGTTCAGGTTCCTGCAAACAAAGCAGCGTTTTTTTAATCTGTGCCTTTGTTTCTGCAGCAAGGGGCCCCAAACACGAGTGTCCGGACTACCTGACGGCCGGCCCCAACAGCTGCCACTTCGACAGCAGCCACACCACCATATGGAAGATCTACTGTATGAACGTGACCGCCGTCACCTCGCACGGGAACTACTCCTCCCAGGAGCACTGCCTGGACGTGGCAGAGATCGGTAAGAGACACTGAGCAGTTTGAACGGGATTATGTGACGTGTGTGACGGAGTTCTTTAATAAAGTCAGAAAAATGCAGGACAAGGCAGAGCCGAGCAGCAGGGCGGCCGCTGAGCCTCAGAAACCTGCAGCAGTGGACTGTAGAACGAGTCTGTTCAGTGTTTACTGTCAGATCTTAGTGCGGTGCTTTTATTTTGAAGGAGACTCAAACAGCACAAAGCCTCTGGCAGCCGTTAATCTCATGTGCGGGGCCTGAGTGTCTGTTATTATCCAGATGCAGCAGATTTGGACCAGATCAGTCCGCTGTCTGAGTGCAGGTCTGCTGTGTGTCTCTTGTCACCACGTGAGCGCCGCAGCGCTCTTCTTGTGTTGGATGTCAGCGGAGGTCAGGGACGCTGCTGTTATCACAGCCACGCAGGGCGCTCAGCCCACGCCCACAGATACAGAGCAGGGCGGCGGCCTGCAGCCGGTCCACCCTCACATCCTTAACCCCACGCTGCCTCTGTTCAACAGTTCAGACTGAAGCTCCGGTCAACCTGACCTACGCGTTGACGGACGCCGGCGGCGATGAAATGGGCCACAACGCGCAGCTGTCCTGACGTACCCGGTGCCGTCAGACCTGCAGTACGGCTGGATCACGCTGGTGTACGAGCTGCAGTACAGACGCGTCACCGAGCCCGACAACTGGAAGGTACGTCACCGTGGCGAGCTTCGGCGAGCTGGTCTGTAGACGTTTTTCTGACGGCACGTGTGTCTGCAGGTGAAGCATCCTCTGCGCGAGCCTCACGTGGAGCTGCTCGGCCTCCCCGTCGGCGACTACGTGATCAGAGTCCGCTGCCGGTCACGCAACTATGGCCTGTGGAGCAGATGGAGCTCCACGCTGTCCATGAGCATCCCGGCCAGACCGCCTGCAGGTACGAGGACAGACCAGGCTTCACTGGTCCACAGACAGCAGCATGACAGTGACGCTGTGTTTTACCTGTGCAGGTAAGCTGCTGGTGCTGATCCTGCTGACGGGCGTGGGCGTGGTGGCGCTGCTCGTCATCACCTTCGGTGTGATTCCTCAGAGTAAGAGGTGAGCAGACAGAGGAGGAGTGTGTGTGTGTGTGTGTGTGTGTGTGTGTTTAATTTTCTTTGTGTACCTTCAGAATCAAAGACTACTTCCTGCCGCCCATCCCGAAGCCGCGGATCATTGGCATCGATGATCGGCTCCTGAAGGTAACACGCCTGGAAACAGCGCTGCTTTCAGGGTCACGTTGGAGCGTTGTTTTTCTGACCTTCTGTCTGTGCTCTGTCTCCGCCTCCTCCCTGTGACCTCAGAAGGGGGACCTGGATGAGATCAACCATCACTTCAGTAACTTTCACAGCTACAGACCTCCGAGCTACTCTGAGGAGGTCTGGGACCAGGTCAGCACTGACGAGGTCTTCCTCACCACACCGAGGGACTGCAGTGTCCCGGGCGACCATGCAGACAACGAGAAGGACAGCTTGATGGTCCCCTGTAGCCTGGCGCCTGTAGTGTCCCCAGCGTCGTACGTGCAGAGCATGGCGCCGTACTGCTCGCTGCCTCCGGACGCCTTCGCCCCATCGCTGGATGTGCCTTCTCCGTGGGCGAGGCCGGAGATCGTGTCCTTCCCGGGGACAGACTACAGCGTGACCGTCCCCCCTTCTGACCCGGCCACTGTCACCACCAGCCACCCGCCGCAGGATTTTTTACACCTGCGTCCAGCTCATGAATGAAAGTGGCGAGGTGCGCCTGGTGCCGTGCTTACCGCCGGCGTACTGTCGGGAGCTCCCGCCTGTCCTGAGGGTCCGTCCAGATGCAGCGGAGGAGGAGAAGAAGAAGCTGGCGGACTACCAGGTCAAGAACCTGATGAAGGGGCTGAAGGACAGCAGCTACTCCGAGAGGAGCGAGGCGTCCGTCCCTCTGCTGCCTGCCGCCGTGGACACCAAAGGCTGAAGGCCAGGAAGTCCGTCTGCAAGAAGGTCCAGAGACTGCTGGACTCCACAGAGCCCGTTTTAGCTAACTGTCCTGACCTTCCACCTTTGTTGTGGACACGCACACACCGTGACTGTTGTGCCGTGTCCATCACTCAGTGGACGGGCCGCACCCGCATCGATCCAGATTCATTAGAGCCCATTTCTGGTCCAAGTTCTGCTTCTCGTTCAGGGCCGTTTGACTCTCAGGAAAATAAACGTGCAATGTCTAAAAATCTGTTAGTGTCCCAAACAGGCGGTCCAGACCTTCACTCACTGTTAGTGTCCAGGTTTTGTCCACCACACGAGCGTGTGAGGACTCTGTCTCTGTCTGTCTCTTTATGTTTCACGAGGCGTCACCAGATGACTTCTGCAGATCATGTGTGGACACGTAGACATGCAGAGGACGGTCTCAGCATGTCGTCTCAGGTAGCAGCACGAGTCTCACTGATGATGATGATGATGATGATGATGATGATGTCGATGTCCATGATTCATGTCCCCTTCATGTCTGATTAGCTGCACGTCCTGCTGGACACCACAAAGGTTTCATGTTGTGTGTTCTGGAAACACTCAGATAATAGGAACTCACTGTGTGTGTGTGTGTCTGTGTGTGTGTGTGTGTGTGTTGTCTCTGTGCCTTTTGTTCCTGTTTTTTTCCATTTGAACGTTTTCACAAACTGCACAAAAATAAAAAAGGATTTGGTTTGAAGGAGGTCACGAAGTCGTGACTCGCTGTTCGGTGTGGGGTTACTCTCAGGAAGAACTACACACTTGTGGGAGTTGTAGTCCTGGAAACACAGCAGGCTGTTGTGTGTGGTAGTTCTGTGATCTGCTGCCTTCATGCTGCTGACAGCATCCCTGTGTGTTAGCCTGTTAGCCTGTTAGCCTGTTAGCCGATCAATAACGTGTAAAAATGTTTGATTTGTTGCACTTTTCCACTCTTAGTAAATAAAGTCTGTTCATCTTCACATCCTCCTGCTGCACCCTGTGTCTTTAATGAGCCCTGAAGTACTCGAGTAAAAGTACTCGAGTAAAAGTACTTGAGTGCGGTGTCGGGTGTCAGGACCTCCTCAGGCCTGCAGAGGTGGGGGGAAGGCGGGGGAGGTCTGGGTCTAACTTTAGGAGGCTGTGTCAGTCAGTGTGGCCGGTGGCGGCTTCAGAGGAGCACGCTTCAGACTGAGGTGAGAGAACACACACACACACACACACACACACAGAGGAACACACACACACACACACACACACAGGTAAGCTTATGTGTGTGTCCTTCGTGTAGAGCTTTGAGGCGGTTTTGTGGAGTTTTCACAGCTCTGATCAGAGCTGCTGTTCTGTTGTTGGAGCTGTGAGCGCTGCTGTCAGGCCTGCAGGCTCAGGCAGCTGTCATCGCCTTAAAAATAGACCTGCAAGTCACACACACACACACACACACACACACACACACACACACACTTACAGCAACAACACTCTGACGTGCAGTCTCAGCTAGTCTTCATGTTTTTTAGTTGATCAGAGGATCTGTGGGGAAAAGAGAAGCTGATAAATCTGTTTAATTTGATCTGAAGAACATTCTGATGGAGTCAGAGGAGGTGGCACCTCCTGCTACGCTGCTAAGCTAGCTGACGGAGGAGGTCAGACATCTTGTTTTTGTGCTCAGGCCTTCAGATGCTCCTCACATGTTCAGGATGTTTGTTCCCATCTTAACGTTACATACAGACTGGTTGCCATGGCGTCGGCCAATGAGAACGGAGAGCGTGGAGATCAGACTGTACCTGATGGAGGCGAGGAGGAGAGGAGTGTCCGAGGAGTCCAGTCCCAGTACCTCCGCTGTCCCTCCCCCAGGTACCGGACCTCCCCACCTTGTTCAACCCCTCAGACCAGGACGTGTTTTCCTCATTTTTCTTCTTCATGTGTCTTATTTTCAGCTTCTCCATGCTGTCGGAGTCCAGGTTCTCCATGGTGTCTGGGTCTGATGCTGACAGCATCTTCATGGAGCCCATCCACCTCTCCTCAGCCGTCGCCGCCAAGAAGATCATCAGCGAGGGTGAGAGACGCGTCCAGCAGGCGGAGGACGCTCCGCACACAGTCAGCCTAAACCTCCCTCTGATCAATAGAGCCACAGTTATTAGTGTGTGAGAGGTCTGAGGAGGAGAATGTGATAATGATTGTGAAGAAGAGGAGGACGGTGTGGATGCCGTGATGAAGCCTTCTAATGAGTGGTTATCAGGCTGCAGAGTTCTTACTCAGAAACGGTCTGATCGTCATCCCTGATTGAAAATCAGCTCTCATTTGTCCAAACGTCCTTCAGTCACAGCCGTCCACGTCTCGCCCCTTCAGCTCGTTACCACACAGGCGGACGGAGACGCCTCTCGCTGATGGAGGAAATGAGCTCCAGAGCGACTCCTCCGTCACGTCTCTTGTCTCACATTACTCTGTGTTAGTGGCGGCTTAATGAGCCCTGATGAGCGGATCTGTGCATTGATGAGGCTGCAGCGCTCACTCCGTCTCACATGCTGATGTTCTTCAGGGTCAGAGTGCGCACCACAGCCTGAGGGTGTAGGCAGGCAGGGAACCTGAGCGAGTTTTTAAACTGACTGTGACCTGTGTCTGTCCCTCACAGAGCTGCCGCCTCGCAGCGTGCGCGCAGAGTCCATCCCAGAATCCATGCTGGAAAGCGCCGAGCAGCTGATGGTGGAGGATCTCTACAACCGGGTCAGGGACATGATCGATGACCGCAGCCCCTACAACACCCCCTGTGTGCTGGACATCCAGAGGGCCATGGTGCAGGAGCGCCTGGAGGCCCCGGTGAACCCCGTGGACGAGGTGTGGCCCAACATCTTCATCGCTGAGAAGTGAGTCCAACAAAGACTCGAACAAAGACTCCCCGAGGAGTCCTCCAGCTGCTGATTGCTGTCATGTTGTTTTTTGTGTGTTCTTTTAGGTCTGTTGCCGTCAACAAGGCCCGCCTGAAGCGGATGGGCATCACACACATCCTGAACACCGCCCATGGCACAGGAGTCTACACCAGCCAGGCCTTCTACGCCGGCATGAACATCCAGTACCTGGGCATCGAGCTGGACGACTTCCCGGACGCAGACATCGCTGCACACTTCAGAGCCACCGCAAGAGTTCCTGGACGAGGCGCTGCTGACACACAAAGGTGAGCCATGAGGGGGTTATTGATTCACTGAAGACTCTGGACATCATGTGATCAGATTTAGCTACAGGCACATTTTTTCGTCCCCAGCGTGGCCGCAGATCCCATACAGCTGATCTGTTATGTCCCCGTTTCTGAGAACTGCTGCTGACAGTCTGAGTTCCTGGAAGACGGTGATACTGTCCCAGTGTGGACTGCAGCTGACTGCCTGAAGACGTCAGCAGCTCGTCCTGAAAGGCCCGTTAAGAGCGCGGCATTCTCTGGCGGCAGTAGTTCACCCTCTGGGCCGCTGTAGTGACATCACAGCAGGGACGCCATGTAACCACTGTCTCCTCCTCCTCTCACAGGGAAGGTCCTCGTGGTCTCCATGATGGTGTCAGCGCTCCGCCGTCCTGGTGGCGTCCTACCTGATGATCTTCCAGCACATGAGCATCATGGAGGCCCTGACCTCCATACGGAAAAAACGCCCCATCAACCCAAACGAAGGCTTCCTGAAGCAGCTGCGAGAGCTGAATGAGAACCTGATGGAGGAGCGCGACGACGACGATGAAACGCTCAGCCAGTGCTCTGTCATCGGACGCCCGCACACGCGCCCGCATCTTCGGAGAAGACGTGAATGATGATGATGATGATACAGATAAGGAGGAGGAGCAGAGCCTGGTGGAGGTGAAGGCTCACTCCATCATGATGGAGGAGGAGGAGGATGGAGAAAGCGTGATGAGCAGCGTTGCATCTTCTGCAGCTGCAGCGGCGCTCAGGAACGGATTAGTCGGGAAGCAGAATGGTGTCGTCAACCAGGCGCCAACTGGTGTCCCCGAACACCTCGTCCTGCCCGAGGACAGCGGCAGGGAGGACAGGGACGATGATGACGGTGTGGACAGTATGATCCGCGAGTGGCAGCGCAGGAACGAAAGATACCAGAGTGAAGATTGGTGGGAGGCGCAGCTGAACAGCGACGAGGAGGACGGGGAGTCTGTGTCAAAGAAGACCAAGGAAGGTGTCGACGCCGATGTGGAGAGCGTCACCAGCGAGGACGTACGAGCTGTGAAAGAGCGAGTGAAGCGTCGGAACAGGCGTCCAGCCTCGGACGCCATGTCCACCTCCAGCTGCACGAGTTACTCTGATCTTTGGAAGCAGCGCCTGAGAGAGATCGAGGAGCAAGCGGCCGCTCGCTACCGCAAGAAAGAGACGATGAAGGCAGCGAGAGCGCCGCCTCAGAGGGCGACGGAGGGAAGAAGAAGGTGGACGATGACGTGGACAGCATCCTCTCTGACACCAGCTCCATGTACAACTTCTGCCAGAGGAACAGGGAGAAGATGACTCCTTTGGAGCGCTGGCGCGTCAAGAGGATCCAGTTTGGCTGGAACAAGAAAGACCGTGAGGACGGAGAGAAAAGCTCTGTGGCTGACGGAGAGAAAGGCGACGGAGAGGCGGAGGCCAAGGCGCCCTTCCAAGACGTCAATCTGACGGCGTACCAGGCGTGGAAGCTGAGGCAGCAGAAGCGTCTCGGGGAGGAGACACTGACGAGATCTTGGAGCTGAGCCGGGGGGAGGATTCGGCAACCGTCAAGAGGAGGCAAAGGCGGGAGGAGCTCCTGGAGCGCTCGAGGAAGACTTTAGAGGAGAGCCAGTCCATGTGCGGCTGGGAGACCGAGAGCAACGTCAGCGGCGGCACCATACCTCTGTCCGCCTTCTGGGCCGGAGCCGGCGTCACAGGCCCGGCCAGCGTCGCCAACGACGACACCATGTCCATGCTCAGCGGCAGGTCGTCCATCATTTCTTCGGTTTCACAAGCTCGCAGCGCCAGATCCTTGCAGGCCGGAGTCCCTGTGAATCCGCTTCCATCTGTACCCCCCATCCTCCCAGTGCCAACTGTGCAGGGCCCTGGAGGCGAGCCCATGGTCAACCTGGCCAGCATCCAAAACTGGATCGCCAACGTGGTCTCTGAAACCATCAAGCAGAAGCAGAGCGAGATGAGCCTGCCTCCTCCGTCCCGCGCGGGCTCGGAGCTGAGCTTCGGGGGTGCATCCAGCGTGGTTTCAGGTCGGGCTTTAGATGACGACAAGGCCCCTGCTGAGCGGTGCTTCCTACTCCAGCGCTCTGTCTCAGGGCCGTGGACGGGCGGCGTCGGTCCTCTCAGGCGGCGGGTCCAGCAGCATCTCAGGTCTCACTGGAAGAGGGTCCGCTCTGGGCTCCACCCTGAGCTCCAAGAAAAAGATCACCACCACCAGCGTCCCTCTCTTCAGCCTCTTCCAGGACGAGGTCAACCTGGGCAAACTGGACGCCATCGACAAGGAGATCAAGTCTGAGATGAGAGACAAGATGGCTACGTACGAAAAGAAGAAGATTCTGGAGGACAACAAGCGCAGCACTCTGTACAAGAAAAAGAAACCGAAGGAGGATGAGGACGAGGAGGAGGAGGAGGAGAGGAAGAAGAAAGAGGAAGAGTTTCTCCAGGAGACAAAGAAAAAGGAGAAACCCAAGAGATCCTTCGGCCTGTCTGGCTGCCTGAACCTGAACCCAGCGCTGGAGAAGGAGAAGGACACCAGCATCGACGACTGGCTGAGGAGTGTCAGGCCTCCTCCGAGGAAGGCGGCACCGGGAGCCGAAGCTGCGGCGGAGGATCCGTACGATGATCTCGATGCTTCTGCCTCCGAGTTCGACTTCTCAAGTCGCCGGGCCTCCTACGCCTGCGAGGAAGACGAGGAGGAAGTCTACACCTCCTCCAGACACCACACGAGGTTACACCAAGACCTGTCGGGTGACGACCCGGAATATTCTTTCAACAGGTTCCCACGGTCCCACAGCTCCACCCACTTCAGCAGCGACACAGAGGGGAGGAGGAGCAGGAGGGAGGAAGACCAAGAGGAGGAAGACATCGCCACCTTCATCGCACAAACCAGACAGAGGGTCAGAGCTCGGGCCGCTGCCGAGGCCGAAGATGACGAGGTGCTCACCGCCTGGAGGGCGCAGCAGGAGGCGAAGTCTCAGAGCCGCAGTGACACTTAGATCGGCGCCATGGGGGCGGAGTCAGAGGAGCTTTTTATTACAGATTACACTTTAATATAAACCTGCACCGTGAGCTTCACACCGCTGGTAATGAACATAACGTCTGTGTGATGAAACATAGTTTTATTGTTGTAATAAATGTTGTGATAAACATGACTTGTTGTTCTTTAATAAGTCCAGTCTGAGCCTCTGGGAGCTGCATTCCTCATCCTGCAGCGCCCCACAGTGGATGCAGCAGGAAGAGCAGCTGATGAAAACAAACAGGAAGGATTGATCAGATCGAACAGTCGAGTGTGTGACTCACACACACTCACAGATTATAGTGAAGCTTTACGTGCCACAGAGGCTGCAGGAATGTTGAGCTGCACACACACACACACACACACACACACACTGGAGCTGCTGATGTCTGAAGGCGAGGAGGAGATGGAAAAGGAGCTGGAGAAAAGACAGCTCCAACTGAGAGCAAAGACAGACAGGAAGGAAGAGAAAAATGAGGAGGAAAACAAATGTGAGGAGGACGGAACTGAGGTAGAGGAGGTGGATGAAGAACAAGACAGAAAGACAGCAGAGGAGGAGCTGGAGAACAGTGAGGAAACACAAGAGGAAACGGAGACAGCATAAGTGTGAGGAGGAGGAGAGGATGAAGAAGAATGTCCTGAGGATAAAGAGATGAAGGTCCTAGAGGCCTCACACAGGAGGAGAGCAGGGACATGTGCAGGTGCTGGTTCCTGCATCAGGGACAGGGGGTCCAAACTCCTAGGGCTCACTTTTTTGCAGGATATTGAATTTAAATAGTTTTGGTGTCTTGTTGAAGTTTAGTTTTGTCAGTTTAGTCAGGCTCAAAAATCTGTACAGATACCACAACAACACTTCATGATATGGTCTGTTAATGATCTGATTAACGACATTAAGGCAGAGTTAAGTCCAGTTTTGTGTTATTTATTAAAAATATCTACTTTAACGATCAATACAAACTCCAGAGAGTTGAAGTTTCTTTTATATTGTTCATATATTTGGCGTTTTTCCGTGTTTTTATCGGTATTTTACGTCTCTGCACATGAGCACTGCAAGTCCCAGAATCCCCTGCACTTGTCAGTGACGTCACCCGGAGCCCGGACCCGGCGTAGCTCTGTCAGCGGCGGTGTGTGTGTGTGTCTGTGTTTGTGTGTCGGGCAACAACAAAAGGCTGTTTTTGAGGTTGTAGGTTGTTTCTTGTTGTTTCTGAGGACTCGTCGCAGGTGAGTCTGTCCGCTGTTGTGCAGCTTCCGCCCGCAGATTCAAGTTTAAATGCAGTTTAGAGTTTAATGTTGGAGCTAGCTGGTTGGCTAGGTGGCTAGCAAGATGGCTCCGACTATTTACTGCGAAACAATAACAAAGGCTGAAGCGTAGCGGCAACTTTCGGGCAGTACGTGTGTTTTAAAGTTGTTTGGCGGCACTTTGTGAGCAGGAAGTACGCGTTGTTGTGTGTTGGTTTTAATGACGAGTTCGGACTCTTTAATGGTTCCGGTGTCGCTGTTAACCCTCCGTTTCAGGCAGTAGTTGGAAGCGATGACACCGCCGCTGCTGGTGTCCGTTGGAGGAAGAGGAAGAGGAAGGAGGTGATGATGAGGATGATGATGATGACACGCAGTTAGCTGGCTGGCTGGCCGACTGACGGACGGTCCGCTAGCCCGCGGAGTGTAAGAGGTGTCTCCCCGAAACCGGAGCCGGAGCCGGGACGAAGAGAGGCGAAGATGCCGCGGAGGAAGCAGTCCAACCCTCAGCCGGTGAAACGTGAGTTAAACAGTGTGTGTGTGTGTGTGTGTGTGTGAGCTCCACTCACTGTCACAGAATAAGGAAGTGACTCTTTCTTTCTCTGCTACTTTACAAACACGATCCTGGTTAAAGACATGTTAACTAACTAGACACATATTCAAAGTTGGCTGAATGTTGTTTTCTTAGCCGGCTCAGCCTCTTCCTCATTATCTGCCGGAGGAAGACTGTTGTCCTCTGAGTAGATGTGTGTGTGTGTGTGTGTGTTATCTCATCCTGAATGCTGTCCCCTCTTCCTCCTCTCACTTCCTCTTCTCAGGCCCTGTACCTGACCTCCCCTGCTCCCTCCTCTCCTTCCCGTCCTCCTTCCTTTCTTTCTTTCTGTCACAGCTTCCTGTTTGGTTTCTCCTCCTTCCTTGTTTTGTGCACCCTCACCTTGTTTCTATTCAGAATTCTGTCATAAATCATAGAAGAAGTCAGATTCCTGCAGGGCGTTCTGGTTTTGTCTTCGGACAGGTGTTCTTTGGGAAAGAGTTGTGTTTCGAACAACAGTCAGAACATGTTGTGTGTCGTCGTGCTCTGCTCCTCTTCCCTTTCCGGACTCTGTCAGCCTACAACTCTTCCTCCTCGGCACTTATCTCATCCTCCCCGGTTTCCTTTCCAGGCCGGCCGTCGTCGTCTCCTCCCTTCATCCTCTCCTCTCCTCACATCTTGCTCATTAAAATATTGTTATGAGTATTATGGTTAGAGTCAGTGTGGTTGTTTGGTTGGTTGAAACGTGTGTGTTTGTGTTCAGTGGAGTCGGAGGATGGGGCGGTGGTGTGCGAGCCGGGCTGCCTGGTTTTGGAGAGCGACTTCCTGCTGAGTGGAGAGCTGGAGTTTGGAGACTCGGACATCATGGGGCTGGATCGAGAGGCCGGTCAGTCTCACACACACACACACACACACATAACAGGCCTGAAGCTGCAGCTGACACATATCTGGCTTCTCAGGTATGACGGTCTTCTCTCTGAGCGTGGAGGACGACCCCTCGGCACCGTCAGACGCCACCTTCCCAGCATTCCTCTCCTGTAAAGGATGTGGTCAGCTGCTGGGGGACACGCCTCTGGGGGCTGGTTTGGATCTGGGTAGGTGTTTTGTTTTCAGCTCACGTGGCTCTGTGTGTTTAAAACATGCCTCATATTTGACCTCCTTTGTGTAGGCGTGGGCCTGGACCTGGGGGCGGAGCTTTACTGTCTGACCTGCGAGGAAGGCCTCCAGCACGCGGCCTCTATCGACTCCTCTCAGGTGGAGGGTTCAAACATCTCAGGCAGATCCATCAGCGGGGCCTCTGACAGGAAGAGGAGGAGTGTGGCTAAGACGGACGGTGACATCCCCGCCAAACTGTACTCCTGCTCGCTGTGCGCCTTCACCTCCCGCTACTCCAACCACCTCAAACGCCACATGAGGATCCACGATGGCCAGAAGCCGTACCGCTGCCCCGCCTGCCCCTACGCCTCGGCCCAGCTCGTCAACCTGCAGCGACACGCCCGCACGCACACCGGGGAGAAGCCGTACCACTGCCACCAGTGCAGCTACGCCTGCAGCTCCCTCGGCAACCTGAGGAGGCACCAACGCATGCACACCCAGGAGAGACCGCAGAGGGAGAAGGAGAAGAGACGAGGGAGGCGGAAAAAAAAACAGCGCCGAGACCGAAGAAGGTAACAAACAGCAGATGACTTATGACCTCGTTCGGTTAGATCAGGGTTAGAAACACGGTCGGTTTATGCAAAATCAAGCAGAGAGCGGTTCGCTGAGCGTGACAGAGAAGTGTCACACCCTCCTCACAAACAGCATCTTCTGATACAGAAGCTGAACTCTCTTTTTTTGGATGCAGCGAGCAGAAAAGAGGAAGCAAGTAAAACAGAAAAATGAGGAAGAGAAATTCTCTCTGCTCGTCGCCCCAGAAGTCACCTCTGCTGGGCTGCAGATCATCCTTTCACTTCAGTCAGTGATTATTCAGAACAAGTCGCTGACGCTCGTCAGAACGGAAGTCCAGCAGAAGGAGTCAGAACCAGATGCTTGTTTTAGAAAGAGGAAGTTGTCCTTCAGTGTGTTTGTTTCAGGTGTTTTTAGAGAAATAGAAGTGACTGTTTTTCTGTCTTTGTCCTGCAGTCATGTCAGACTTGACCCTGCGCGTGTCTCAGGACTCCAGTTACCTCCAGACGTTGGGCAGCCTCGGATCTCCTTCCGCCCCCCCCCGGTCCTCCTGTTCCCCCTCTGCTGCCGAGTGTGCGGCCTCACCCTGGAGGAGGCGGACCTGGAGGGGGACAAGGCCGACGGGGACGGGGAGGGCGACGGAGGACAGGTAGCTGTTTGGAGATGTGTGTCTTTGTCTCGGTTGTGCTCCGCCGTGGCTGACCCTGTCCTCTGTCCTCTGTCCTCTAACAGGTGTGCCGTCGCTGTTCCTTGGAGCTGCTGTCCAAAGACGGCTCAGGACCTCCCCGCAGCCCGGACGTGTCCCGGGCGTCCCGGCGGGGTCAGCGCGGCACTAAGCTGTACCGCTGCCCCCACTGCCCCTTCCTGTCCCACTACCCCAACCACCTGGCCCGCCACTCCCACACCCACTCTGAGGAGAAACCGCACCGCTGCCCCCACTGCACCTACACCTCCTCGCACCTCGACAACCTCAAACGCCACATGCGCGTGCACACGGGCGAGAAGCCCTACCAGTGCCCGTCCTGCAGCTACGCCTGCGGGAACCTCGCCAACCTGCGCCGCCACGAGCGCATCCACTCGGGCGCCAAGCCGTTCCACTGCGGCGTCTGCGGCTACTCCTGCAACCAGAGCATGAACCTGAAGAGGCACATGCTGCGGCACACGGGCGAGAAGCCCTACGCCTGCGCCGAGTGCAGGTACACCACGGGCCACTGGGACAACTACAAACGCCACCAGAGGAAACACGGACACAACACGGACAGCTGGGACAAACACGCCCCCATCAACGGCCTCAGCTGGGGCAAAGACGCTCAGGAGAGCCAGAGCCAGGGACAGGAGCACAGCTAGATACACCGTGTGTGTGTGTGTGTTGTGTATACACTGGTGAACCTCCAGCTCAGGTTGGAGCTAAACTCAGGTGCCTTTGACAGACTGACTGACTGTAATGCTACACTGACTTTATAACAGGGCGTTAGTGTGTGTCTGTGTGTGATTTCAGAACACAGCAGTGTGTCATGGAATGTTTATTTTTGTGTCTCTACAGATTGTGTATTTTGTAGGTGTGGGTGGGCGGGGGTTCTCCACGGGGGTTCCTGTGCAGCTTCATGCCTCAGTGGAAGCCAGCGCCGCTGAATGTGGAGATGTGCGCGGCGGCCATTTTTCAGGAACAGCTTTTAAACCTTAAAAGCACATCGTCGTCTTTTTTTCTCTTTGTGTAATCGTTTTATTAAAGCTGAGGTAGAAGCTTGTCCTCGGGACATGCTTCTCTCTGATTGGTCGCCCTGTTCCTGTCAGGCAGCGCTTCGAGCCTTCAGGTGTTGACGGAGCCGCAGC
The DNA here is from genome assembly GCF_900634625.1 of Parambassis ranga. Lineage (NCBI taxonomy): Eukaryota > Metazoa > Chordata > Actinopteri > Ambassidae > Parambassis > Parambassis ranga. Next base: position 1,090,517 of record NC_041023.1, on the reverse strand, counting down.
TCGTCTTCAGGTCTTCAGGTTTTTCTCTCAGATCCAAACTGTGACTTTAAGCGGACTGAATATGAACTTTCTTTCTTTGCAGCAGTGAAAGCAGCTGGAGACTGAGGGAGTCAGAGTTTATTCTGGACTGATGTCTGATTTGTGATGATTGCACTGAACTCTGCTGCAGGTCCCTGTGATGAATGTGTGGCGGTCTGACCTCTGTCTCTCTTTTGGCAGTGCCTTCTGATCTGGAATAATATTAATAAAAAAACTCGATAGAAGCGACTTCCTCTTTCGCCTGTCTGTTTAGGAAACACCTGCTCACACACCCACCACGCTGCGATGAAGACTCAGAGCGACACCATCGTCTTCATCTAAAAAAAAGATACAGAATGTCCCCAAAAACACACAGAGCCCCCAAAACCCCACAGGAGTGTTACCACCAGGGAGCGATGGAGCTGTGTGTGTGTGTGTGTGTGATGGAGCTGTGTGTGTGTGTGATGGAGCTGTGTGTGTGTGTGTGGTGTGTGTGTGTGTGATGGAGCTGTGTGTGTGTGTGTGTGTGGAGCTGTGTGTGTGGGGGGGGGGTGTGGGGGGGGTGATGGGGTCGGTGGAGTGTGACCCAGCGCCACTATCGCATGACTTCAGCCTGTATGTAAAGCAGGAGGCTGCTCCGTGTGTGTGTGATGTGGGTTTCATTTCAGAGGCGACCATGGGCCTGGTGAGTACCACGAAAACCTTCATCAGCTCTTTTTAATAATAAGACTTCACCAGCTCCTCAGAACGGCTTCTTTCTTTCTGTTGGTCTGGACTCTGAGGCGGCGTCTTGTGTGTGTTGTTTTGGTCCTTTTTTGTCGTGAGGTCGCCTGACGTCGGCTGCTTGTCTTTCAGAAACATTCCCAGCCGCAGCTCTTCCCCCGACATCGTGGAGTATCCCAGGAACAGGTACTTCTCTCACTTCGGGGTGTACTATGGAGAGAGGGACGGGGTTCCCTACGTCGCTCACCTGACCGGCCGAGGTTGGTGCTGCACATGTTTTTGTTTCCTGTCTGTGTGTGTGTGTGTGTGTGTGTGTGTGTGTGTGTGTGTGTGTGTGTGTGTGTGTGTGTGTGTGTGTGTGTGTGTGTGTGTGTGTGTGTGTGTGTGTGGAGTGTGTGTGTTTGTGGTGTGTGTGTGTGTGTGTGTAATGATAATCGTTTTCTGTTGAAAACGTCAGACTCGGACTCCAAGCTCCTGCTGTTCGGTCGCGCTCTGAGGTCAGAGGTCAAGCTGGATCCACTGCAGCTGCTGGGGAAAAAGTACAAGGTGGCTCACACACTTCACATCAGCACACACGGGGGAGGTGGTGGTGGTGGTGGTGGTGGTGGGGCGGAGACTGACTGTGAAACACTGTGCAGGTCAACAACATGCTGGACGGCACGTACCCCGCCAGAGACTTCCACACCGTGGTGAAGCCCGCCATCGACGACCTGATGGGCCGCGAGGTCACCTTCGACATCCTGTTCCACAACAGCGAGCATCAGGCCACGCTCCTCAGATACGGCGTCAAGAAGTCTGCGCAGGTGAGGCGGCGGGACAGCGCCACCTACAGTCTGTTCAGGGAGAGGCGTCTAAAGCAGACCTGTGTGTGTGTGTGTTACAGATAGACAAGGTCTACCAGCACATCATGCCGGCCTGGAAGAAGCCCTTTACAAATAACGACCTGTGAGAACTGCCCGTTCAGCCACAGGAGGGCGCTGTGGAGCAGTCCGTCAGTAACTCATCACAGCGAGGAGGTTTTAGCGCTTTAATGGTTACTACAAATGAAGACATGTTATAAAACTGATTCCTCCTCTCATGCTACTCATCATGTCACATTGTGTGTTCTCGTTGTTGAATTAAACCCGTCTTCAGTCTGTACTCAGCCTTCTGTCTTCCTGCCTCACAGTTTGGGCGCCACGGTAACGCCCGCCGCCTTCTTGTGTGTCTCTTTAAGCCACCGTATCAAGATGACGTTTGTCTCCGCTGGCTTCTCCATCTGAGTCCAGTGTCCACAGTCCTCGATGTGTCCTCTGCTCAGGTTGGGTATCTGCGGTCAGGCAGTGACACAGGTCCATCATCAATAACCAATAATCGCCTCAGTGATCGCCTGACGCTGCGCTCCTACCAGCTCCTCCATTCCCTTTGAGAAGACCGCCAGCAGCAC
>NC_041023.1:976571-1088250 GCF_900634625.1 Parambassis ranga | reverse complement strand
CATAATATTTTAATCAGAAGGTTTTATTTCTACTTTTGTTACAGATCTATTTCTTTGTCAGCAGCCTTCAAATGATTTTCTGGTGACTCATATAAACACAGTCAATGTGAAGTGGAAGGCTTTAATATAATGTATATCGGTATAAAGGTATAAAAAAATACGTGTAAAATACAATTTCCTCTTACGGTCATGATCAAGATAATAGATAAAGATAACACCTTATATTGTATTTGCACGTTAGCGCCGTAATGTAATGGCGGATAGTTTATAAAGACTGAAGTGTTGTCACTCGGCTAGTTAGCTGTGCAGAGAGTTAGCTTCCGTGTTTGGTGACGTGGTATCACGTGACAGCGAAGCCTCTGAGCTGATTTGCTATCGCTGTTCCTTTTATTCCACTTCATGTTAAAGTCTCAGAGGACAGAGAGGACATGGCTGCCCCGGAGGCGGGAACCACAGCGTTGGTGATGAAGGAGAAGAGGAGGAGGAGGAGGAGGAGGAATATCGATCCTAACTGGGTTTGTTTCCAGTGCTTCAGACACACTCAGTGTGCTGTCAGAGAAACACTTTGGTTTCCGCCCTCCACTGTTGCCTTCAACTGAAGATTCTTTGACATCGGACCGAAGAAGGAAAACTATTCAAATGGTGAGCGTCAAAGAATCATTTGTTCTTTTTAACGACAAAAAACATACTGTGCGGACGTATGCACATGTGACCGGTTAGTGTTGGTCCTGAAATCAAACTTTAGACGGGACTGGGTCACGGGATGAGGCGCCATTTAGTTTGTTTTTTGTTAAAATGTCCGCCCTCCCGTTTCCCCCCACGTGTCTGTCCAAAACAATAACGCAGACATTTGATGAAGAGGCTCCATGAGGCTGTAGTAAACGGTGGACAGAGCTGACAGCAGCAGCTCCGTTTGTCCTTAGATATGATTCCCATTAAAGTTTGATCAGTGTTCTAAATCACATGAACTTTAAGAGTTACTTAAGTCTGTACTGTATTTACTGTTTAACCTTAGGAGGCTCACTTCAGTCTGTTTAATGACTGTTGAATGGTAATCATTTAAATGTTCATGTTTATTGAAAACTAATACTGAGTGCACGTTATCAGAGTTTACTTTAAAATCTACTGATAGTTTTTGAGAGGTGACAGTAGGCTACCTGACGTCATTCACACAGAAACATGCACATTAGTGTCAATGTAAAAACAAATCGTGATAAAATCGAGGATCGTGATTTTATCATTAAAGAATCGTAATATAAAATTTTTGCCGTATCGCCCACCCCTAATTATATATTAATTTAATGCCTTTGTTGTCGCTCCACAGATGAAATCCGTACAGGAACCTACCGTCAGCTCTTCCACCCTGAGCAGCTCATCACTGGAAAGGAGGATGCAGCCAACAACTACGCCCGTGGTCACTACAACCGTCGGCAAGGAGATCATCGACCTGGTTCTAGACAGAATCCGTAAACTGGTGAGCTGAAATTCTCTGAACACTGTGGAGATGTAGCATTTGGATGTGTGCGATTGACACGTTAAACCTGAATGTTGCAGGCTGACCAGTGCACCGGGCTCCAGGGTTTCCTCATCTTCCACTCCTTTGGAGGAGGAACCGGCTCCAGGTTCATAATGTAGATACATGTAGGAATTTAATAGTGAGGAGGGAGTTCCGTCCGTGCCTACGACCGGGAAAAGCTGCAGGACCGGACCGGACTCAGCCCCAGAGTACTCAGGGACTGCGCCACACAGCTGTGTGGGGTCTTCCAGCACATCTTTCTCCCTGAGTCTGAGCCTGATGACTGTCCCTGCCCTGTGAAGACAACATGTCCTTGTTCCTGTGCCAAGACCAAACATCCAAGCACACACAGCGACTACAGACCAGTTGCTCTGACTTCACATGTGATGAAGTCTCTGGAGAGGCTGGTCCTGAAACACCTGCGTGCTGTTGTGGAACCACGCTGGACCCCCTGCAGTTTGCTTACCAGCCCCGTATTGGAGTGGAGGACGCCATCATCTACCTGCTGCCACAGAGCCACACCTACTTGGAGGAGGCAGGTAACACTGTTAGAATCATGTTCTTTGATTTTTCCAGTGCGTTTAACACCGTGCAGCCTGCCCTTTTTGAATAGGAAGCTCCTGACATGCAGGTAGAGACCCCACTGGTTCACCTGGATCCTAACTATCTTACAGGTCGACCACAATTGTGAGGCTGAGGAACACCGTCTCGGACACGATAGTGAGCAGCACGGGGGCACCCCAGGGCACGGTACTGTCTCCATTCCTGTTCACACTCTATACATCGGACCTTCAGACACTGCTCACAGTCCTGCCACCTGCAGAAGTTCTCGGATGACTCTGCCATTGTGGGCTGTACCAGCAGAGGTCGGGAGGCGGAGTATATGAGTGTGGTGGACAGCTTTGTGGAGTGGTGCGGACAGAACCACCTGCAGCTGAATGTCACAAAGACAAGAGAGCTGGTGGTGGACTTCAGGAAGCACCAGACACTCCCAAACCCGGTCAGCATCAAGGGTACCAACGTGGACATTGTGGACAGCTACAATACCTGGGTGTCCACATTGACCACAAACTGGACTGGTCCACAAACGCAGAGGCAACATACAGGAAGGGACAGAGTCGCCTGTATCTACTGAGGAGACTCAGGTCCTTTAAACATCTGCCAGACCATGCTGCAGATGTTTTACCACTCGGTGGTCTCCAGCGTCATCTTCTACGCTGTAGTGTGCTGGGGCAGCAGGATGAAGACGGCCGACACCAACAGACTCAACAAGCTCATTAGGAAGGCTGGCTCGGTGCTGGGAGTGGAGCTGGAGTCTGTGGTGGAGGTGACGGAGAGGAGGATACTGAGGAAACTCCTCAGTATTCGTAACAACACATCTCACCCCCTGCACGACACACTGCTGTCCTACAGGAGCACATTCAGCCGTAGACTGAGACTACGAGGAGCAGCACAGAACGCCACAGGAGGTCCTTCCTGCCAGTGGCCATCAGACTGTATAACTCCTCCCCTTTCTGTAGGGAGAAGCGCTAGATAATCATGTCAGGCATCACTGTCATTCCCTCCACTTGTCTATATTTATGTTTACTTAGCACCTTACATCTCCATATTTGTATCCATGTATCATATATTGTGCTCATACTGTGTACTGTACTCTGATTTGGATTACGTGACACTTATACTCTTATACTCTGTACTTAACTGCATTTAATGTAACTTGATACCTCTGGCACAAGAATTTCCTTCGGGATTAATAAAGTTTTATCTTATCTTATCTTATTAATCCTAACTGGGTTTGTAGTAGGGTTGGGCGATATTGGCAAAAAAATTAATCACGATTAATTGTGGCATTTATTGATGACAATTGCACTGACATGTTTGTGACTCTAAATCGGCACAGTGTTCTAGCATGATACCGACAAATCATCAGTCAAGTTAACTCCTTCATTCTAACAGGTTAAGCTGGTGAGTAGTGATTAGGCACCAACCAGCCATGGAAATATGTATTGATAATATTGAGGCACAAACTGCTTCAAAATAATAATGAAGCAAACATTTAAAGTCACTTTGTCCTTCAAATGTTTTTATCTTAAGGTCACAAAGCATGTCAACACTAAAATTAAACAGACAAAGTTCAGAAAAGTCACATCAGTGATTATTTCAAGTTAAAAAAATGTGTCTGTGCAAATGAACCTGTGACTGGAACATGTCCCACACTAGAGCATGTTTTCACTCAGACTGTAGAACAGCAGCAGAAAAAAAACAAACAAACAAACCGGACAATTCCACATTTAAATGTGTGTCTGTGCAAATCAAGCTGCCTTATGTTCTTCCAGCGCGTAGTTTGGTCGTAAGCAGCACGATGACTAAACGTATCGCTGATTCTCGGCTGAGTGGAACTCTTTCAATATCTGCTGGAGGAGACTTCGCTGTTGTAATGTTTCCTGTCTTGCTGTGGAGTCCGTAAATAAAGATCGGAGTTTATTCATTTGATACGAGCAAAAATTCAGTCAGCCTAGTTTGTAGATATGTTCATGTGTTTGATATGTTCATGTGTTTGATATGTTCATGTGTTGATATGTTCATGTGTTGATATGTTCATGTGTTGATATGTTCATTGTGTTGATATGTTCATGTGTTGATATGTTCATGTGTTGATATGTTCATGTGTTGATATGTTCATGTGTTGGTTTTATTCCCTTTTCCCTCATTAAAGGATGAGTGAAGTTGCCCTTTGTTTGTTTACTTGAGTTCAAAGGACACATGATGATTTTAATCAAGCATAACAAAGCAAACATGGTGCTTTGAGATATAATAAGAACATCGTGGCTTACAGGGGGACAGAATAAACACAAGCATCATTCAGCAGTGTTAGATTCTCCTGTTACCTTCCGGAACATAAATGATTCAGTCATTTTAGCAGCCTGTTCATTACGACTCCATTTGACTGTCAGAAAATACAATTTACAGCAAACTACAAACACTTTTTATCATGTTTAATTTGTGCATATGTTATGCTTCTTTTGTAATGTTTGTGTCTGTGGTCATGTCGCTGCTCTCCACGTGTGGCTGTCTGGTTCATTGTGCCTACAAATGAGTTTTTCCTCCTGCGTCTTCTTCAGGGAAGCAGAGATGTTCACGGACCGCTTGGTACCATTCAGCTTTAAGGTTTAGTTTACAGACGTTTGGTCTTGTTTACATGAGATATTTTGTTAGTTGAATGTAATATTCATACAGAAGTCTTAAACGTGAAGACGTGGATTATATAAAATACACAGATTTGCAAACATCTCAGTCTCCGCCTCTGACAAAGAGGAAGTATTTAAGAAATCTTAATATTTCGGGTCAGACTTGAACGTATCACCGCCTAACCGGCGCTCCCGCCGACAGAAAGTTCAAACTGCGCATTGGCCCCGCCCCCTGCTCAACGTATAAATACAAGCAGCGGCTCTTCCGCCCTCCACTGTTGCCTTCAAGTGCCGATTCGTCGACATCGGACCGAAGAAGGAAAACTATTCAAAATGGTGAGCGAGAAAGAATCATTTGTTCTTATTAACGACAAAAACATGACTGTGCTGTTTTGAGAAGCAACGCGTCGATATAAACAGTTAAAAATGTTACAAATGGAAGCATAAACCTCCTAATTTACAGCTGTTGAAGTGTTTTAGGCGTCATAAAATCATGAAAGGGTGACTAAGTTTAGCAGAACAGGAAGATGTCCGTCCTGTTCGGTGGTCTGAGGCCTGCATGTGGTGACGCAGTTTGGGGGTTAAACAGAGAACAGATTACCGGAACTTCTCCGGTTCGTACGCTCTGAACACGGCTGTATCCTACTAGTTAACCTTGTATGAATAATGTGGCGGACCGTATGCACATGTGACCGGTTAGTGATGGTCCTGACATCAAACTTTAGACGGGACTGGTTCACGGGATGAGGCGCCATTTAGTTTGTTTTGTTAAAATGTCCGCCCTCCCTGTTTCCCCCCACGTGTCTGTCTCGCGCTGTGTTAAACGAGTTACCACGGTGGGTAATGTCAGACATGCATGAATACACTGGTGAAGGTCTAAGTGGGTCCTAGATAGATCTCTGACCGTGTGCGCATGTGACATGTTTTAAAGAAGCGGGTAGTTTGGAGGGGAGGCGCCGCCCTGTCCGTGAACGTTACACAGGTGGGATCTGTGGTGCGGGGGCAGGGGAGCCTCTCCCTGGTTGCGTGGCTCTTCATGCTACTTCCTCATTGTTGTTTTTACTGGTCTACTGAACTCTAAATTTGATTTTTCCACAGCGTGAGTGCATCTCTGTTCACGTGGGTCAGGCTGGTGTCCAGATGGGCAATGCATGCTGGGAACTGTATTGTCTGGAGCACGGCATCCAGCCGGACGGTCAGATGCCCAGTGGAAAGACTCGCGGAGGAGGGGACGACTCCTTCAACACCTTCTTCAGTGAGACTGGAGCTGGGAAACATGTCCCCAGAGCGGTCTTTGTGGACCTGGAGCCCACTGTCATCGGTAAAGTTGTGAATAGAAAATGACATTTTAATGAAAGCATAATTTCATTTATTATATTAATTTAATGCCTTTGTTGTCGCTCCACAGATGAAATCCGTACAGGAACCTACCGTCAGCTCTTCCACCCTGAGCAGCTCATCACTGGAAAGGAGGATGCAGCCAACAACTACGCCCGTGGTCACTACACCGTTGGCAAGGAGATCATCGACCTGGTTCTAGACAGAATCCGTAAACTGGTGAGCTGAAATTCTCTGAACACTGTGGAGATGTAGCATTTGGATGTGTGCGATTGACACGTTAAACCTGAATGTTGCAGGCTGACCAGTGCACCGGGCTCCAGGGTTTCCTCATCTTCCACTCCTTTGGAGGAGGAACCGGCTCCGGGTTCACCTCTCTGCTCATGGAGCGCCTCTCCGTTGACTACGGCAAGAAGTCCAAGCTGGAGTTTGCAGTTTATCCAGCTCCTCAGGTGTCCACTGCTGTGGTGGAGCCCTACAACTCCATCCTGACCACCCACACCACCCTGGAGCACTCGGACTGTGCCTTCATGGTGGACAACGAGGCCATCTACGACATCTGCCGCAGGAACCTGGACATCGAGCGCCCCACCTACACCAACCTCAACAGGCTGATCGGACAGATCGTCTCCTCCATCACTGCCTCCCTGCGCTTTGATGGCGCCCTGAATGTGGACCTGACGGAGTTCCAGACCAACCTGGTGCCCTACCCTCGTATCCACTTCCCCCTGGTCACCTACGCTCCAGTTATCTCAGCTGAGAAGGCTTACCACGAGCAGCTCTCCGTGGCTGACATCACCAACGCCTGCTTCGAGCCAGCCAATCAGATGGTGAAATGCGACCCCCGCCACGGCAAGTACATGGCCTGCTGCCTGCTGTACCGTGGCGACGTCGTCCCCAAAGATGTCAACTCTGCCATCGCCACCATCAAAACCAAGCGCAGCATCCAGTTTGTGGACTGGTGTCCTACAGGCTTCAAGGTGGGCATCAACTACCAGCCTCCCACCGTGGTTCCCGGAGGAGACCTGGCCAAGGTGCAGAGGGCCGTCTGCATGCTGAGCAACACCACCGCCATCGCCGAGGCCTGGGCCCGACTGGACCACAAGTTTGACCTGATGTACGCCAAGAGGGCCTTCGTCCACTGGTACGTTGGAGAGGGGATGGAGGAGGGAGAGTTCTCAGAGGCCAGAGAGGACATGGCTGCCCTGGAGAAGGATTACGAGGAGGTGGGAACCGACAGCGTTGGTGAAGGAGAGGAGGAGGGAGAGGAATATTAATGTGTTCATGTGTTTGTATCCTTTTTCCCTGAATAATAAAGGATGTTAATGTTGCCCTCGTTTGTTTACTTGAGTTCAAAGGACACCATAATATTTTAATCAGAAGGTTTTATTTCTACTTTTGTTACAGATCTATTTCTTTGTCAGCAGCCTTCAAATGATTTTCTGGTGACTCATATAAACACAGTCAATGTGAAGTGGAAGGCTTTAATGTTCCTCTTCAGACGTACAGTGAAAGTATAAAGGTATAAAAAAATACGTGTAAAATACAATTTCCTCTTACGGTCATGATCAAGATAATAGATAAAGATAACACCTTATATTGTATTTGCACGTTAGCGCCGTAATGTAATGGCGGATAGTTTATAAAGACTGAAGAAAAAAATAAAATAAAAAAAAAAAAAGTGTTGTCACTCGGCTAGTTAGCTGTGCAGAGAGTTAGCTTCCGTGTTTGGTGACGTAATATCACGTGACTGCGAAGCCTCTGAGCTGATTTGCTATCGCTGTTCCTTTTATTCCACTTCATGTTAAAGTCTCAGAGGACAGACACACGAGCCGTGCCTGTCAGAGTCACGTGGTCAGTGTCGTAGCCTAGGAGAAGTTTTGTTTACTTCCGGGTTGTCGAGTCGAAAACAGAGTCGTCAACAACACGCCCACAACACCGAGCAAAGCGGATTAAAGTCCCGCAGAGATGGCAGGGGAGGCTGAGGACGAGATACCGGGTAAACAACCGTGTTTATTGATGCACGTTAGTTCCGTCACTTAACGGCGGAGCATCTTTAATGTTAGTGATGCTGCTCCTTAGCTGTCCTGGAGTTAGCTTCTGCTTTAGCTTGCGTGCTAACAGAAAATAAACAGTTTTAACCGTAAAATTACCGTGCTTCGTTTAGAGGTTGTAAATCTTATTGACTTGTTCAACACTTGTGTTCATTGCTGATCATGTATTTGTCCCTTTATTGATATTATTTGACTAAATATCGGTTCGTATCTATCGGCTTCCAGGCACTGACATGTGGTCGGTGTTATTTCAAATGATGTGTATTAAATCAGCCAGTTTACAGCTTGTTGTTATTGTCAGTGAGTGATTTGAGACGTCATCTAAACAGAGTGCAGCCACAGATGTTCCTGCTTTCCTTTGCTGCACAGAAGTGAATGTTTGTGTCTGCTTCCTTTTTTCTCAGGATCCGGAGCCGTTTTCACTTTTGGAAAAAGCAAGTTTGCAGACAACATTCCCAGTATATTTTGGCTTAAAAACGACACCCCCCTAAAGATAGCGTGCGGGGACGAGCACACGGCTTTGGTGACAGGTGCAGTGACCCTTTGTGCTGGTGCTGTAAGTGACGAAGCCCTCGCTGCTGACGAGCCTTTCAGGATCTGCTCTGCTTGTCTCCACAGAGAATGGAAAACTCTTCATGTTCGGCAGCAACAACTGGGGCCAGCTCGGCCTGGGGTCCAAACTGACTGTGAACAAGCCCACTTGTGTCAAAGGTTGGTCTCTAAATAGCCCCCTCTGCAGCACTTTAGTCCAGAGCGGTGCGTGTTGTGTGTGAGCTGCCACTGACAGCTGCTTTAAAGAGAATGAGGGAAGAGGAGCGACACCTTCTTCATCCCACGTCGGTGCAGAGCCACAAATGTATGAAAGACAAAATGATGCTGCTGAACATTTGTTAATGCTGTAATCCGATTCTGGTGGGTCCATAATCTGCTTTAATCTGGAGAGACAAGGGAATACAGCCTGCCAGAGAGTTAAACCAGTTAAACCGTGTCATTAGACGTTTGTCTTTTGTAATGTTTCAGCTCTGAAGTCTGAGAAGGTCCAGCTCGTGGCCTGTGGAAGGAACCACACCCTCATCTGCACAGGTGGGATCAGACTGCCGCTCGGTGCTTTCACTCCCTCACACGTGTAAACATCTCATGATGCTTCTGTTTGCAGCTAAAGGCAAAGTGTACACATCAGGCGGGAACAGCGAGGGACAGCTGGGGCTCGGAGACTATGAGGAGAGGACCACGTTCCACAGGGTCGGGTTCTTTAATGCTCTTGGACCAATCAAAATGCTGGCTGCTGGTTCCAACACCTCCGCTGCTCTCACAGGTGAGACCATTGACAGTAAAAACTATGGACAGAGCTTCCGTGACGTCACCCGTTTGTTTCTGAAGAGCCGTTCTGAGGCTCAGTGGGAGGTTCCAGGACGCTCTGACCGCCGCCATGTTGGCAGCGTCACGTCCACCAAAACTCCAAATATGGACAAAGAGGGGGAGCACGAGCGGAGTTTAGGGGGGGCGGGCGATCGTGGGAGCAGGAAACTCACGCTGTGATACGTCAACTGTCTGTCACTCAAGCGGCAACGCCCATAATTAGGCGTAATTTTAAGTCAGAATACCATTGAAACGAGTGAGTTGTAAAAACATTCACCCCCCGTACAATTGACACTAGAAGAGAACCTATCATCTGAGACCAGAGTGGTTTTTTGTTCCAGGCTGTAAACATGTTCTTTTCTGCTGTGAAGTCGGCCATTTTAACATGGGAGTCTATGGGAAATGACTCGCTTTTAGAGCCAACCCCCAGCTGTTGCGGCGTGAATTACAAGTTTTGACACTTCCGCATGGGCTTCAACTTTGAGCCCTGAAGGTTGCCGCTTGGGTGAGACTCAGCACGTGGGTTTGCCGGGTTTTTTTCCGTCTCTTGTTGTTTGATCCGTTTTTTTTCCTGCTTTTCTTGGTTACTTGTTGCAGCGAGCGGTAAACTCTTCATGTGGGGCGACAACACTGAGGGTCAGATCGGATTGGGGAAGGAAAGCCAGGCCTGCACGCCACAGGAAGTCAGCGTCGGACGGCCGGTCAGCTGGGTGGCCTGCGGCTACTACCACTCTGCTCTAGTGACAGGTGAGGCGAGGTCGGGAACAGCGTGTCGCAGCGACGCATCAATAACAACAGTGAAATCTTAACCTTTGCTTGACCTCGCTGCCTGTGCCTCAGTGGACGGAGCTCTGTACACGTTCGGGGAGCGGGATAGTGGGAAACTGGGTCTGGGCACGGACCAGCTGCCAGGACACAGAGTCCCACAGCTGGTGAAGAGCATCAAGGAGCCGGTGACACAGGTGGCCTGTGGCGGCGGACACACTGTAGCACTTACAGGTAACCGCCCAACATGCAGGCTGGATGACAATATTTACCTGACACACATACAAAGTCCTCCATGTTTGGTCTCTCAGAGGACGACATGTACACCTTCGGCCTGGGTCAGTTCGGCCAGCTCGGCCACGGCACTTTTACTTTTGAGTCTCGGCTGCCGCGGCTGGTCGATCACTTCAAGAGGGGGCGGGTCTGTCGGGTGGCCTGTGGAGAAAACCACACCGCCGTCATCACAGGTTCGTAACACAGGAGCTCATTCTCTTCTACCAGCACTGACCTGACTGATTGTCTAACACACTGTCTCCTCTGGTGACAGATGGCGGCCTGCTGTACTCCTTTGGAGACGGCAGACATGGTAAACTGGGTCTGGGAGAGGAAAACTTCACCAACCAGTTTAAACCGACCCTGTGTCCACGATTCCTCAGATACAACGTTCAGGCTGTGAGTGTTTCTTTCTGTTTGTCTTCTGTGTCGTTGTGACGGACAGTGCAGACGTTTGTTTCCTCCTCCTGTGTGTCCAGGCCACGTGTGGCGGCTGTCACATGGTGGTGCTGGCTCGGCCGAGGAGCCGGGGCTGCAGTGATGTGACCCTGGAGGAGGACGATGTGATGGAGGATTATCTAGAGAAACCGTACGTGGAGCTGCTGGGGGACACCGCCGACTCCTCCGCCCTGCATAGGAGCCTCTCCGCCCGGGTTCGTAGGAGAGAGAGGGTGGGTGTGCGCAGAGGAATAACCACAGGCGGGTCAGACCGTGTCTGCAGATGACACATTAACGCTCCTCTCCTTCCAGGAACGATCTCCAGACCAGTTTGGCGCAATGTTCCGCACGCTGCCCGCCATGACACCTAACTCGCTCCACCCTCCGCTGCCTGTTTCCAGCCAGACCATCCCACCCAGGCTGCCTCCACCTGAGCTGACACACAGAAAGGTGCTCAATGGCACTCACCAGGGGTCAATCCACCAGGGTACCTACCTCTCCTCCTCCTCCTCCTCCTCCTCCTCCTCCTCCTCCTCCTCCTCCTCCTTCTCTGTACAGCTTTGTCCTTTATGTCTTGAGGTTGTCCAAATATGTCTTCCAGATAGAAGTGTTCCCATCACATATAATCACTTTAGAATAAGATAATCTGACACTTAATCTGGTGGAAGCTGCGTGCTGATGCTGTCCGTGCTGATGCTGTCCGTGCTGTTTCAGAGCAGACGGGGGGCGACACAGACAGTGTTGTGGAGAGCCTGACGGACACTGACAGCGTCAGAGGCCTGGGAGACACCACAGACTTCCTCAACATGGTGAGAGATCACAGACTCCACACTAAACGTTCCCGCCGCCACACGTTCGAGTGAAAAAGTGCACAGTTCATTGTCTCTCTGCCCCCCCTTGACAGACACATGTGATGAAGATGGACCCCAGCGATAAAACACTCACTCTGTCTCCCATTCAGAAGGTAAGACAGGCTCCAGTACTCCTCTGATTGTCCTGGTTTCCTCCAAACCACGCTTTTATTTCTCATCTGTTTTTACATTCGTCTGGCTGCTCTCTCCTCTAACTCGTGCCTCTTTTCCGCCTTCTTCTTGCTTTCTCATGCTGGGGATAGAGGAAGGGTAAGAGTGGTAAGGCTGTAAAAGAGCAGAGCCAAAGAAAGGAAAGGAAGCTGTCAAAGCAGAGCAGCTTCTCTTCAGCTTCCCCGTCTCGTGCGAGTGAGGTTGTCTCTCCTCGCCGAGCTTTACCCACCGAGCTCCTGAGGAGCCACAGCGCCCGCTCGCTGTCCTCTCAGAGCTCGCAGAGGCAGAAAAAAAGGAGCCAGGACAAAGAGAATCGGATCCTCACCATGCAGGAGCTGCACAAAGACACAACTCTGACGCTGGAGGACATCATGAAGGCGGCGTCCAAACAGCGGCCCAAGACAGTCCAGGCCAAAAGGCAGCTGATAGGTGTGGGCAGGAAGTCCGCAGCAGAAACTGCCTCAGGTGTCAGCCCAAAATCTGCAGACCCAAAGGCGAAACAAGTGGAGTCTGGAAGGGTTCAAAGCAGTCCGATAGTTGTACAGCGTGCAGTCAGCTCGCCAGACAGACGCAGTCACACGGACTCACCCGGAGAGAGCAAAGGGAGCCCTGGTTCTGAAAGAAGGGCCAGATCTAAAGATAACACAGATCTGTCTAAAACTTCTAAGAATGAGAAGAACAGAATCGAAGCTCAGGCCAAAACAGGAAAACAGAAAAAGTCCGACCTCAGCCTGCTCGCTGGAGCTGCTTCACTGGCAGCTGGATCCATTTTAATCCAAGAAGCAGCGGCCAGGAGTCACGCCCGCTCACCATCACCATCCGACAGCAGCCGCGGCGTCCTGCAGGACGGCGTGAGCCGCTTCAGGAGCGACGAATCCGAATCCTGCGCTGCAGATTTCAGCAACAAATCAGCAGTCAGCATCAACATCATACCTGCACCCGAGAGTCCGGAGCTGAGGACGAGTCAGGACGTCAGCGAGGAGCAGACGGACTCTGCAGCAAGCAAAGACGAAGAGGAGGACGAAGACAGCAGAGGGCAGAGGACAAGTCCAGAAGTCAGCGAGGAAGAGGAGGATGTCCATCACAGTGTTGGCAAGGACACAGAAGATGAAGAGGATGGAAAAGACAGTGACACTCTTCAGCCAGAAGATCAGTCAGAAAGTGATGAAGATGAGGAAGAACGCGAGGAGGAGGAGGAGGAGGAGGAGGAGCGAACAAGTGGGGCAACAAGGAGTGAAGATGAGGCTGAAGACAAGGAGAGCAAAGGAGGTGATGCAGAGGAAGAAGGAGAGGAAGAGGAAAGTGAGGAAGAGTTGAGTCATGAGACAGAGAGCAAGGGGACAGAGACAGCTGAAGATGAGGAGGGGGAGGATGAGGAGGAGCAGCTGGAAAGTGAGGCAGAAGAAGAGGAAGGTGAAAGTGAGGCGTCAAAGTCCTCAGAGGAGAGACAGGAGAGTGAGGCAGAGAGTGAGACTGAGGAGGGAGAGGAGGAGGATGAGGAGGAAGAGGAGGAAGATGAGGACAGAGAGGAGGAGGTAGAAAGTGAGAGCGAGGAAGACGAGGGTGAAAGTGAGGCGTCAAAGTCCTCAGAGGAGAAAGAAGAGAGTGAGGCAGAAGAAGGAGAGGAGGAAGAGGAAGGAGAGGAGGAGGAGGAGGAAGGGGAGGGGGAAGAGGAAGGAGAGGAGGAGGAGGAGGAGGAAGGGGAGGGGGAAGAGGAAGGAGAGGAGGAGGAGGAGGAAGGGGAGGGGGAAGAGGAAGAGGAGGGGCAAAAAGAGACTAGTGAGGAGGAAGAAGAAGAACTGGAGGAAGAGGAGGGTGAAGAAGAAGAAGAAGAGAATGAGCAGAACAGTGAGGAAGGAGTTGATGATGACGATGAGGAGGAGGAAGGTGAAGAAGAGGAGGAGGCTGTCAGCAATGACGACCAAAGAAGTGAAGAAGAGGAAGATGACAATGAGGACAATGAGGAGGAGGATGAGGAAGGTGATGAGGAAGAGGAGGAGGTTGTCAAAAACAAGGTCTCTGCTGAGGTCAGAAGACAAAGAGCTAAGTCTGCAGCTGGAAGCAGGTTGAGGTCAGGGGTCAAAGGTCAGGCTGCCGGCGAGGCAGAGGAGTTCTGGGACGATGTTTTACCTCAGTACCTGAACCTGAAGTGAGCTGCTGTTGATCAGTGTATTGATCGGTGAATTGATCGGTGTATTGATCGGTGAATTGATCGGTGTATTGATCGGTGAATTGATCGGTGTATTGATCGGTGCTGCTCTGTTCACTCTGCTTTCCTTCATGTTTTTTCATCTAATAAATAACCTGACCTCAGTTTCCTCCTCAGTGTCTTCACTAAAACTCAGATTACACGCCGTGTCTGTCCTAATCCTCCGCCACACGCCCTGCTGTTTGTTGTGTGTGATAATCTGTCCAGCTTATTTCCACAGATTGAGGAGCAGCTCCTCCTTTCTTTGAGAGGTTTGACTCATTTTTCTTCTTCCATCCTGTGGTGGTGTTTGTGTTTGTAATCCCAGCTGTAGTCCCTTCCCATCAGCCCCTGCTGTAGTCTGAGGTAGCTCCGTGTATGAGACATCTTCATCCCCGCAGAGACAGTCTTCCTCCTTCCCCTGACAGCACACACCGTGATCCTGACTGAATGTGTCTCCGCTGTTTTCTCAGGAGCTGACAAAAGGATTTGAGGAAGAAGGCAAAGGTGAGGAAGAGGAGGAGGAGAAGGAAGATGATGAAGAGGAGGAGGATGAACCCTCAGAGGACACTGAGGGTGGTGTGAGTATGCAGCACGGCCGTGAATATGTCGCCATGTGGGTTAAAGTCGCTAACATGTGACCTCGCCTGCAGCCGCCGCAGGAGGAGCCTGAGGCTGATGGAGAGCAGAGAGGTAACACAGGGACGGGCGGAGACGTCACACCGCCACCGTCTCACTGCACACTAATAATAATGTGTAATATCAACAGCAGATGGCGCCAGCGAGCAGCCCGACACTGCAGAGGAAGAGACGGCGCAGGACGACAGCCGGCCAGCCAACGGGACGGCCGCCGGCAGAAGTCTGTCAGGCTCCCACAACAGAAAGGTCAGTCTGCTGTTCCCCACGTTAGATCCACAGAACACACACAGGACCATGTCCTCTCTGTCCCCAGCTGTCCCTCTTCAGACGACTGTCCTCATCCAGGATGAAGCCACCAAACAACAGGGACCAAACCCCGGCGGAGGCCCCTGTCAGCAGAGACGGAGCCGTCCACGGAGAACCCCTATCTCCATCCTCCACTGAGACCAGAGGGGCGACCCGGGGGGCGACCCGGGGGGCGCGCTCCGGGGCCTGCACAGTACTGTGATCCTCAGGTGGCCTCGCCAAGTCCGACCAAGGTGTGAACAGGCTCATTAGCAGCCAAGCAAGCAAACAGTTAACCCTCTGGAGAGTCAGGGGTGCGCTACATGATCCAACCACCAGCCGAGCCTTCTCCACCCTCAGTATGACCAGCACCAACTCCTGACTGGGTGGATTTACTGTAGATGTAGATCTACTGTACATGTTTGATGTGTGTGGCACGTTTTCATCTTCAGCAGCAACTGAGCCTCAAAGTGTGTGTGTGTGTGTGTGTAGTTATTTATTATGACATGGGCCTGGAGCACATTTGCACTTTTGACCTAATCACGTTGTGTTTCTTAGAGATGCATCAGTTTTATACTCATGATAATCCCATTTAATTTTTTTAAAATGTATTTTTTTGTGTTAACAGTAAAAAAAAGAACACATAAAGCTGTACCTGTGTCATGATTTACACATCAAACACCAGTTTTATAATATATATTTCCTGGTTTTATTTTGTTTGTCCACTTCCTGTCAGCCGTCATGTGTTTTGGTATAAATAAAGTTTGATTGACCGCCAATAAACAAAATAGAAGAAGAAGAAGAAGACGAGCACAACGCGCTGGACCGGAACCAGAGGAGGACTCTGTCTCCCTCTCCGTCCACAGGTATGTTTGTTGTCCCACAGTCCGTCCTCTGAGCCTCCAGCAGGTGGCAGCCGTTGACCCGCCGCCGCCTCTCCGGGACGCTCTTTGTGCGCGTCGTTGACTCTGTTGACAGCTTTCCGGAAGTCTCGGCGCATCTCCCGTTTCTGAGAGTAAATTGTCTTTTTGCTTCTATTTCTGAAGACGGCGGGAAGCTCAACAGATGACAGGGATGGAGGACTACCAAAATGGCAACGAGGTGTGTTCCTGAATGGATTTATTGTTTTATTTATTGCGGTAGAATGCGGCTAGCTAAGCCGGCTAACGTAGCTAGCTAAGCTAGCCACTCCGACGTTAGCTTTGATTTCTGATGCTAACACTGTTTGTTGTTGAAATGATCAAGTAACACGTGACAAATAGTACATATCGAATCTTTTATTGTTGTTTGTGACAATTAACACGTTAAATGATGTTTTCTGTGTTAAACTAAGAGCAACTTTTAAACGTAGTTCTTAATTATGAGGTTTATATTGAGTGCAGTGAGTCAATGATAATCTGTGTTTACACCTTATTTTTCAGGGCTCATTTAACTCAGAAGAAGCAGAAACCGTCGTTAAAGAGGTAAAGTTCCCCACAGCATCACCAGCTGGTGTCAGTGTCCCATCAGACACACTGTATGTGACTAAACAACACGAGGAGTCTCACTCCTTCCAGTTTTTAGGACACAAAAAACTACATTACAGCCAGGAGAGTGTGTGTTATGTGTGTTATACCTGAGTGGCAGAAAATCAACATACAGAGACGGCGTCAGCCTCAGTGAAACACAGGACAGCGTGTGCTCTTTACTTCAGTCCCCTCTGGTGAAACAGCACCCAGTGACTTCCACATGACTTCGCCCTGACGTGTGTGTGTGTGTGTGTGTGTGTGTGTGTGTGTGTGTGTGTGTGTGTGTGTGTGTGTGTGTGTGTGTGTGTGTGTTTATCTCAGTGCATCGAGAACGTGGTCGGTGGTGACGACTACAGCCAGAGTCAGGTGAACAAGTGGACGGCCAGCATCGTGGAGCGCTGCCTCACACAGCTGGTCAAACAGGGGAAGCCTTACAAATACATGGGTACGTGCTGAAAGTGGAATAAACTTCTTTACACCTTTACACGAACATGCCATCAATAAAATTGATTATTGTGCATTTGTGTCTGCACAGTGACGTGTGCCGTGATGCAGAAGACAGGAGCCGGCCTCCACACAGCCAACTCCTGTTACTGGGACACTGCCATGGACGGTGAGCTGCTGTTGTTGTTGTTGTTGTTGTTGTTGTTGTTGTCGTCGTCGTCGTCGTCGTCGTCGTCGTCGTCGTCTAATATTGATGAGCGATCGTCTATAAACAGATGTTCATGTGTGTTCAGGAAGCTGCACCGTACGATGGGAGAATCGCACCATGTACTGCGTGGTCAGCGTGTTCGCTGTCACGGTGGCGTAGGACTCACACATCAGTGATTACACAGGAGTGCAGTGTGCTCCTGTGACCAGCAGGGGGCCTCCAAGTGCCACACAGACACACACACACAGAGTCCTGATCCACGCAGCTGTGTGTGCGCCTCGTCGCCTGGTGTTACCCTCTGAGGAGCAGCTGCAGAGGCTCAGACGGTCTCCAGCCTTCAGGTGCATGTGACAGCATCATCTTACTGTGTTTATCTTCTCATATCACTGCAGTGCTTTAATAGCTTCATGTATATCTGCACTTATCACCGACCGCCTGACCGCATGCCGCACAGCACTTCATTCAACGACCCGACATTTTATTGATTTATGTATCATGTCAACAACCAGACACGTTTACAGGATAATAAACATAAAACAAGATTTAGGACAAACCGACGTGTTCACTCATTATTTTGTGAGTATTTACCTTGTGTTGCATATTTTTAGTTACTTTTAGAAGGTTTAAGTCGACACAGTCACAACATGTTTGAAGCAGACTTCTGCAAACGTTCAAGTTTTATTGTTTAAAAAGTTTTCAGTGCAAAAAAACGCTCAAAACTTTCGACCAGGATTTAGATGTCCTCTAGTATATAAAGTATGTTTTTCTGACATGTATATGTGTAGAAATAATGACGCAGAGCGGCAGCAGAAAGCATCGAGCTGTCCCTCCTCGGAGCTGCTCGGCTAAAAGCTTGAACACCGTGCTGCAGGGTGAATTTCCATCATCAGAAACTGCAAGTGCACAAAGAACCCTAAATGAAATGGTGGGAAAAAAAGAAGGAAGAGGGTTTTGAAAGCATTGATGTAACACAAAAGCAGAAGAAGGTGAAACAGTCGCTTTTTGAGCAAGAGGAGCCTCTTTGCAAAACTTCTGCGGTGAGAAGAGGAGAAGCTCTGCCTCATCCTCCCTGCTGAGCGCTGACGGACTCTGTGTCCAGTCCGGATGCTGTAGCAGCATCGTCCCACCGCTGCAGTGGGACGCTCCCCGTCTTGCTGTCCTCCAGCAGATGTTTTCAGAAGTTTTCCTTGTTGAAGATGAACTTGACGTTGGACTCTGTGTGGGACAGACACTGCTTCTCCAAAGATTTCCCCAGCATAGGTGGACCGCACAGGAAGACACCGACTTTGGTTCTGCAGACCAGAGGGGAGATGAGGAGGAGTTATTACAGGAAGTCACACAATGTTTATCCGTGAAATCACTTCAATCAATCAGAACACTGAGCCTGACCCCGCGTGCTGCGCTGCGATGCTGGTGAACTCGTTGTCCCAGTTGGGTTTCCCGTAGAGAGTCTTCTGTTTGAGGCCGGTGATGGGATCGTTCTCCGCCTCGTGGTGAACGCGGAAATGAGCGGCCTGGTGAAGAGCACAGAGAACATGACACGCTGCGTCTCATCAGGGGTTTAGGGGACGCATG
Source organism: Parambassis ranga (assembly GCF_900634625.1). Lineage (NCBI taxonomy): Eukaryota > Metazoa > Chordata > Actinopteri > Ambassidae > Parambassis > Parambassis ranga. Next base: position 1,069,450 of record NC_041023.1, on the reverse strand, counting down.
TTTGCTGTGTGTCTTCGTACCTCCGTCTCCTTCCAGCGGGTAAGGTAGATGTTGTAGCTGAGGAAGTCGGTCATGCCTTTCTCCAACATCTGGCCCTCCAGAGACTGCAGCAGGTCTGCGAACCACTCGAAGGCCTCCGTCTCCGGACACAGCCAGTAGAAGTAGATCTGCGATGGATTAGCAGACATCAAACACTCTGCTAGCATGTGCTAATAGCTTTAAAAAACACTGTGCATCATGGGTAAAACGGGCTCCCTCTCACCTTCTTGGTAAAAACATCCTGGTTGTTCTGGATGCGTTTGTACCACACAGACTTGAGGATGGAGGCAAAAGGAGTCACTCCGATGCCGGCGCCCACCAGCATGACCACCTCGTAACGGAACACGTCCTCACTGGCAGTGCCGAACGGGCCGTCTATGGCCACCCTGATGAGGACACACACCGGTTATAGTGATAATAAAAAGCTGCTCTGTGCTCAGCAGGACTGAGTGGACCCCTGTCGGGTGGTAGCACTCAGGACTCTGAAACCTTTTCATGATTGTGAGGCAGCAATCAAATGTAATCAGGAGCAATTTCAGGAGCAGTTTTCTGTTATATCAGCTGCTGCTCCTTCTGTTGTCGTACTTGGGCAGGTTCCAGGCCTCCTGAGGTTCCGTTTTGTCTCCTCCACAGGCCTCGTACAGCGCCTGGGTCCAGTCCCCGACGATTCGGATGTGGGCGCTGAAGTAGTCTTCCTCCGGGGCGGAGGTCAGGGTGAAGGGGTGCCACTCCAGCCTGGAGATGGACGGGCACTGGATGAAGACGTACTGGCCCACCTCCATGCGGAAGCCTTTCCTCTTCATCTGCAGCTCCAGAGTCTTGGACGGGTGCATCACCACCTGCAGGCGGGATTCAGAGCAGCGGTTACTGTCATGAGAACACCTGGCTGGGATCAGCTGAGGACGGATCCCTCACACGCACCTTGGTGACGACCACTTTTTGATGGGATCGATAGATGCGAACGATCCTCTCACACACGTAGAGGAACATGGGAGCCACCACCCACTTCCAGGTCTGGAGACAAACATGGACACCCTCAATAAGGTCTATCAGACCTGAGATCTGAGCTTACAGGACTGTCTGCTCACCATCGGCGGGTTTCCAGCAAACACCGGCACCGTGCAGTTGGACCCAGGTTTACCCCAGTCCTCAAACCGCTCAGCACACACTTTAGGATCGTGGACTTTCAGGTCGGGGTCCGTCTGTCCTCGAACGATGCGGCTGCAGGGAACACAGACAGAGTGAACGCAGGAGTCCTGATGACCGTTAACCCCCGACTGTGCGTGCGGTCGTACCCGAAGCCGTGGAACACCAGGCCGATGAAGAAGATGACGAACAGGTGGTGGGTGTACCAGAACACCTCGAAGTAGGACCTGCGGATCACCTCCATGGATGAGGTGATGATGAGGATGAGGGCCAGCGTGATGGCCACGCCCGTCAGCCCGGCGATGGTGGTGAACATGACGATGGTGGGGTTCTGCGGGACAACACACGCTCCCTTTGATTAAATCTCAGTGCATAAACGGTAGCTTCACCGCTAAAGTGAGTGATTAAATATTAAACGTGAGGAGAATCTGCATATTTTATGGCCTGAGGATGAGACAGGATCCGCTCTTAGAGTTTCTACATAATGAATCAGAAAAGAGGAAGTTTGAAATGAGAAACCTTCAAGAAGTCAGATACTACTTCTTTTTTCTCCTCAATTGATGCTAAATGTGGCAATTTATCAGCGGGGATTTCACACAGTGTAGCAACACTAGAAGTGCCGCGTCTCTCTCACCGTCTCGTTGGTCCTGATGGGGTTCAGGAAGGAGGCGTTGTCCCTGCTGCCGATCTCAGACAGGACGAAGGTCAGGAGGCTGCTGTTGCGATCCAGCTGAGCGTCCATGAAGTACTCAAAGTTAAACAAGTGTGCGAGAATGTGCACGGCTGCAGGGCGGAGGGAGAGTGTCATTAAAGCCACCGACACTGTGAGGACACGCTGACCCCTGCAGCAGGAGTGGTACCTGTGTGGAAGGCGATCATGTACGCCACCAGTTTGTGGAACGTCAGGTTTCGGTCCAGCTGCCGGGCGGCTGTGCGGCTGCAGCACTGAAAGACCAGGGCAGCAGCAGCAGCGTCGCATTAATACACAATCAGGAAGCTAGGCAGTGTTTTGTAGTTGCTATGGATACCTGGATGGATCCTCGGAGGATGGACAGCAGGTTCCTGCAGACCGGCAGCAGGATGAGCAGGCAGTTGAAGTTGAGGCAGGCGGCGGGAGCTCGGGCCCACGGCAGGGCTTGCTGCGAGGAGACGGCTGCGTTACTTCACCTCTTACATATGAGATTATATTTAGAAAAGAACAACTGTGATGATGATGATGATGAAGAGGAATCATCCTAACAACGGCCTCCCTCATACCAGACATGCGAAGCTCCCCTACGTCCTGCCACCTGTACCTGTGGGAGCTGTGGGAGCAGCTGCCTCCTCTCTCTCTGTGTAATTCTGTTAAACCTTCAGTGTTTCACTTCTGCTGGCCTGCAGCAGATGTGCAGCCGGCGGTGTGTGTCATGAAGACAGCTGCGACCGCAGAGCAGGCCCAGGGGCTCCGTCAGAGCTGCGTTTCCTTCCAGTTACACACTGATAAGACCCGGTGAGGTCGGAGCAGGCGTGGCCCTCTTATCAGCTCCAGAAGTCAGTGCAGTGCATTATTGATTTGCTATAAATGCTCCTAGTTTTGCATTTTTCACTCTGAGCTGCTGCTTCCTGCCAGGTTTTAATGACGGCTCTTTATGGAAGCAGCCGCCACAGTTTGAGGAAATGAGAGCGAGCAGCTCCTCTGTCTGATTTTCATCTAACATTCAAACATAAAGTGAATTAAAACACAGACGTTACTCACCCCGAGCAGGACCCGGGTGTAAAACCACTTCTCCACCAGGAACCTCCTGTAGAACTCCACAAACAGGTAGGCGTTGATGCCCAGCCACACCAGCTACACACACACACACAGTCAGTGATCACCTCTGTACAAGTCACAGTTAATGTGGATCAATACTCACTATGACAAAGACGGAGAGTCCTTCATTGGCTGCAAAGTTCCCCATGGTGACAGAGGAGTGTGTGTGAAGGAGTGTGTGCTGCAGTGATGGTTATATAGGAGGAAGCAGGAAGCAGAGGAGGAGGAGAGTGAAGAGTGCGGCCGCCTGATTACTGTTTATAAGCTCTGTTAGGAGCAAATAAGGAAGTGAGCCTTTTCAGAGCGGGGTCCTCCTCAACCTTCAGTCAGACAGGAGGAGGAGAAGACAGTCTCTGTCCTCTGTGATGTGAAGATTACAGTGAGGCAGACCCTCAGGTCTGTCCACGTCCCTGTGTGTGAGACACAGGTGATTGTTGGAGGAGGAAGTGGATACTGGGTGGACAGAGGAAGGAGTTTCTAAACGTGAAGTAAAACAGAAGACGCGCTTCCTGTTTTAAATCAATCATAGATGTGAAGTTTTATCTGCTTTTCAGAACAATCGCAACTTCCCACCCTGGATTACCGGCAATCAGATCACTGCTGCTTGTGCTGGGGATTAAACATCAGTGATTACATCACACACCAAGTTCAATCTTAAAATGGCGTGTGTGATTTGTGTCGGCCTACTGAGCCAGAAAAGCTCCTTCTCTCTCTCTCTCTCTCTCTCCCTCCTCTGGGTGGAGTTACAGGATTAATGATTAATTTTGGTAACTTGTGTGTTAGAAAGCAGCTATCACTGGGCCGCCGCCGCCGGAGCGCGGGAATGTGGCCTGAGCGGCGTGATTAAAAGCACATAAAGATTAGAGCGGATCAATCAGCTGCACCGGTGCACTGCTGCCACCTAGCTGTGTGTGTGTGTGTGAGTGTGTGTGTGTGTGTGTGTGTGTGTGTGTGTGTGTGTGTGTGTGTGTGTGTGTGTGTGTGTGTGTGTGTGTGAGCAGACAGATGGCTGTGGAAGTGAGCATGGAAAGTGTTTTATCCACACTGAACAAGGCTGAAGTTTAATGGCAGAGTGACACACCAGATGTGACAGAATGAGACCAACACTCACACACACACACACGCACACACACACACACACACACATACTCACACACACACTCACACACTCTGCTGCGTGTCGATATCTGACAGCTGTTGTAAACTCACTGACAGAATGTGTGTGTAACATCTTTATTTGTGTTGTCACAGGATGCATGAACAAACAGGAAGTCCACTGTGCACCGACGCTTCCTGTCCGCCATGTTTGATGAGGCGTGTGTGTGTGTGTGTGGCTGCAGAAGTTGTTCACACATCAGAAGAATGATGTTTTGGTGTTCCTGTGGAGTAAATCCTTCATTCTGCTGTCTGCCTTCACACAGCTTACACACAAATGTCAAATGACGGGTGGAGCCACCACCACCTCCTCCACCGCCGCCGCCGCCGCCGCCTCATCAGCATATGGTAAAGGATGAAACCTGCTGCAGGAGGTGAAGGTTAAAGAAACACTCATATGCTGTGTAATTTAGACAAAAGGCCTTCTAGTGATTTTCCCTCCTAATCTGAGGGAAAGGGATTAGATTAAATCGGTTGCATAGCGACTGTGACATCAGCACCGACCCATTTCACAATGCATAATCACAAAGTGCAGGTTTGCCCTTTGTGTGTGTGTGTGACCTGCAGACAGAGCCGTCTGCTGGAGCAGGACCAGGGACACCCTGCTGCCGGCCTGACCCCGTCTAAGGGTGGGTGGAGTTTTCCTCCACCTGGATGGTGTAACACAGGTTTACTGTACACACTCAGACCCTCCTCCTCCTCCTCTTCCTCGGCTCGCTCTGTCTGCCTGGGCGCCTCCATCACTGGGATCCTTTTGATGAATCATTTAGAGGACGATGCACTCGGGCTAATTCGAGTCATCCCTCGTGGCTGCTGGTCATGCTCTTCTCGTTGGTTAGACATCAGTGAGCTGAACAGAGCGCCGTTTGTCTGAAACCAAGCAGCCTCTGAGAGTAATCTGATTATTATCTGTGTCTCTGCGGGCTCGCTCTGATGCGCCTCATCACACTGTGTGTTCTTGTGTGGAGGTGCTCACCTGTGCAGGTGAGGAAGGTGGAGAGGCTGCACCTGCAGACTACCTCACTGCAGCACTTAAGTAATAAAAGGCCAGCTCTATACTCAATACTTTTACTCGGATACTTTGTCTATGAGCAGCTCTGGCTGCTTGACTGTCATCACTCTTATTATTATGACTTCTAGGAATGAGGTTAAACTAACATTTGCTCTGTGGTTCATACGTGAAGAGCCTGAGGATCCCTCCCTGTGTGCTTCAACACTCGAGTAAACAACACGCTGACTCCTTTAATACTTGTACTCGAGTATGATGCTTATAAAGAAGACTCCAGCTCCTGTTCTGGTACAGTATCCATACTCTTACTCTGGTCTGGCTCTACTTTGTACACCTCTGTATCTCTGTCTGCATATAAAAGAATAAAATCAAATAATAAATATGTAAATAAACAAACACATTCGCCACATAATAATAATAATAATAACAATAACAACAACAATAATAACAACAACAATAATAATAATAACAATAATAATAACAACAACAATAATAATAAAAACAACAACAACAATAATAACAACAATAACAACAACAACAACAACAATATTAATAACAATAATAATAATAACAACAACAATAATAATAATAATAATAATAACAACAACAACAATAATAATAATAATAATAACGTGAGTATTGTAACTTTGTTTTGCGGATGTTTCTGTTTTGGCGCTAATGATCTTCCGCACGTGTCTCCTCAGGAGGCGGGTCGGAGCTCCAGCTGGTCTTTAGCTGCTGACGCGGATCAGGTGGAGGCTCAAAGCTCCTTACGGTGGGAGGAGGAGGGCAGAAATACTCCGCTGCTGCAGTGAACGGCGCACTCAGTCAGTCCGCAGACGGCGACTGTACGCTCAGCTCCCACCGGATCCACGGACACATCCAGCGGCTCCCTGCCTCCCTGCCTGGCTCTCTGTCGGTCCTGGTCCTGGTCCTGGTCCCGGGGTGGCTGTATGTTGGAGCGCTGCGCGCACAGGCGGCAGTGAAGCGGCAGAGAAGCGGCGGCGGCTCAAGCGGTTTCTGTGTCGAGGTAAGACGCGGCTTCAGTTTGTGGTCAGGTGCCTCCTCCGTGGAAAGTTTATTTACAGCAGCTCCAGGAGATTTATCCTCATTTAAAGTGACGCCATGTTTGAGTTTAATCTCAGCAGTGACGGGAGAAATAATTAAATTTTTTTTTTGTTTATTTATGACTTTTTTTATGACTTTTCAGAAACCTCAGGAGGAAAATAGACATTTAAACATTATATATTTGAAGGAGTCCTTATGTCTGAAGTTTGCAGTGTGTGTGTGAGGTGTGTGTGTGTGTGTGTGAGAGTGTGTGTGTGTATCACCCTCAGGCCTACATGTGCTGTCACAGATAAGAATGGCTGCTTTCAGCCCCTCCTACAACAACTTTTCAGGCACTCTAACCCTCCAGCAGCATCACTGACAGGTGTCCCACCACCACCATCATCATCATCACCATCATCACCACCATCATCATCATCATCATCATCACCATCATCATCATCAGCAGCAGCATTGTCCAGCACCTCCTGTCTCCTCACACATCCAGCACACAGACCTCTTGGCCTCTCTGAAAGTTTGTTGCGGTGTTGTGGTGACTCGTCTCGGACACCGGGGGCAGTGTGACGGTTGGAGGCTGACTTTAAGGTTTCTCTGTAGGGAAACAAAGACAGGAATAAAAAAGTATGGACAGCAGCCTGAATCACTGCACTTCCTGTTCGTGCTCTCCTGACGCGGCCGAGCAGGACTTGTTGTTGTGTTGTTGTTGTTGTTTGTGATGCAGAGCTTCAGCCTGTAGCCTGCTCGCCTCTCAGACATCAGCTCTTATCAGGAGCTCACATGCAGACGCTTCCTGTGAATCCTGCACAGGAAGTAACCGAACTACAGCTAATTACAGCTGTGTCCACCGTGCATGTGTGTGTGTGTGTGTGTGTGTGTGTGTCCCTGTGTGTGCGCCTCTGTGTGTGTGTCTGTGTGTGTGTGTCTCTGTGTGTCCCTGTGTGTGTGTCTGTGTCCCTGTGTGTGTCCCTGTGTGTGTGTCCCTGTGTCCCTGTGTGTGTCCCTGTGTGTGTGTCTGTGTCCCTGTGTGTGTCCCTGTGTGTGTGTCCCTGTGTGTGTGTCTGTGTCCCTGTGTGTGTCCCTGTGTGTGTCCCTGTGTGTGTCCCTGTGTGTGTGTCCCTGTGTGTGTGTCAGTGTCCCTGTGTGTGTCCCTGTGTGTGTGTCCCTGTGTGTGTCCCTGTGTGTGTGTCCCTGTGTGTGTGTCTGTGTCCCTGTGTGTGTCCCTGTGTGTGTCCCTGTGTGTGTCCCTGTGTGTGTGTCCCTGTGTGTGTCCCTGTGTGTGTCCCTGTGTGTGTCCCTGTGTGTGTCCCTGTGTGTGTGTCCCTGTGTGTGTTTCCCTGTGTGTGTGTCTGTGTCCCTGTGTGTGTCCCTGTGTGTGTGTCCCTGTGTGTGTCCCTGTGTGTGTCCCTGTGTGTGTGTCCCTGTGTCCCTGTGTGTGTCCCTGTGTGTGTGTCAGCTTGCTCCATATGATGTGTTCATTAGCAGTGGTCGGTGTGGGGCTGCAGGATTATATAAGGCTGCAGTGTTTACAGCAGCCGTGACATGTGACTCCCTGTGGATCGAATGGGTCTGTCTGTTCTGATCTGTGTTTCCTGTCTGCGCGGCCCCGGGCGCCGTGAAGGGTGGATGCTGCCGCGGGAACGGAGCATCCACCAGATAAAACTTATCTGCTGACGGTTGAGCCGCAGACACAGAGGCTGCTTGTCCTCATGTGTTTGCTCTTGTTCCGTCTGCACCTTGTGAACTTGGGGGGGCGCTCAGAGACCCGTGTGAGGTCAGGAAACCGGCGTGTTGTCATCACAAACTTCCCAGTTTTAATTAGCAGCTTTGTTGTTGAAGGTCAGCGCGCGGCCTGCAGGAGCGGCGGCGTGATGAGGCAGCAGCTGCCGCCTCTCACCGCCGGCCTTATCTGTAAATTTGAAATTGCTTTTTCTTTTTAAATGTCCGCCTGCTAATCAGAGCTCTGCAGGAACAGGAACCTTCAGAGTAAACCTTTGATGACATTCTGAGGCGGGCTGTGCCCAGCAGAGCGCAGATCGTTCCCAACATTGTGCTTCTACACGATGAGACGTGTGACGTCGGCGCCCGCGGCTCCCCAGGGGGTCCACCGCGGTCGACACGTGTCAGCACAAACAAGAGAAGTTACTTCAACCAGGGCCTCCGCACACAGAGGTGTTACAGCCTGAGTGGCGGTGACGTTCAGCGGAGTGTGTCGCCACAGCAACAGGTCACCCCCGAGCTGTGATTGGCTGTGAGGCAGGCGATGCTGAGATGATGTGTGTGTGTGTCTCTGATGGCATTTCTGTTTGAGAATTGAATCAACAGGAGCAACACAAAGTCGGGCTGGTATTCAGAGCGGGGGCGGCCTCATTCCTGGGATTGATAGAGGCCGTTTTGTTGACAGTGTAGCAGCAAATTAAGCTAATCCAGGACCTCACAGTTCATCATTAGATCACGCTGCGACCCATGATGCCTCATTACATCTGAATTCTTTGTCGTCCTGTCGACCAATCCTTCATGATCATAACTATTAACAGCCACCATGTCCTGAGACTTATCACTGATGGAGGACTTTGAGACGTGCTCCCTCATATCTCTGAGGGTTTTGGAGTTATTATCGCGTGCGCTGTGCATTTACAGCACAATAAAGAGGCAACAAACACACTCTTAAGTCAATTAGTAATCACAAGCGTACACAGCCGGGGCTTATCTGAGCCGGTTATCCTGAAGCGCGATGAAACTTCTCAGAAGCTGGACGTGTTGTTTGTGTCAAAGGGCTTTTTGTGTGTGTGTGATCTTCCTGGCAGCCATCTTGTGTCCTGATGAGGTCTCGCCGTAATCCCTCTTCCTGAAGGATCAAGGCGGGGATTATTCACCCTGAGTGTTGTCTTAGTGCTCCAGGGTGGATCTGCTGCTGCTAACAGGTCACTCCTGGTGTCCCTCGAGTCATGAGAGCAGATTTTCGAAGCCCCTAAGACCCCATGTGACGTTATTTCTGTCACCAGGATTCTTTAGGCTTTTACATAACTGTGGTTTTTTCGCCTCCTGGTGGCGCCGGCCGGCCCGCAGCACAGAGCGGCTCGGTGAAGGTGAAGTTCTGTCAGGAGAGGAGATGAGGGAGCAGATGGCGGGAGGACAGACAGCTTGCAGCTTCCAGGGAATGATGGGAGATGGAGGTCAAAGGCAGCTGATTACCCAGATCTGCAGACCAAATCAGTTCATCGGGACCTGCTCGGGCTCCTGGGACACCTGTTCTCTTCACTCACAGGGTGTCAAAAGCCCCTGACCTGAGCTCCTCTCAATACAGACTTAACACACCTCCAGGAGCTGATAACCCGCCCTAATGATAATGCTGGGGTCAGCTGCTGTGTGGGCGCAGAGGAAGTTCTGATCCTGATCCATCAGAGCCAGACCACAGATGTTTCTGTCTCAGGACATCAGCTGTGGCTCTCAGACACCTGATGTCGGTGTGAGAGGACAGAAAACGAGGCCTCCGTCATGACGGAGGTCTGTCCCTGAAGTCCACGTCCCTGCTGGGGAAAAAACCCTGGTACCCCCCCAACAAACCCACCAGGCTGACCCGCTGCCTGCTGCACATGCTCAGTGCTCTCTGAAGGAGCATGTTTGCTGGACTAAGCTGATTAAAGCTAATGAGCTTCCAGGAGGCTCAAAGCTCTCCTGGTTTGACGGGCAGAAGACTACTTAATGCTGACGGACACACGAGAACCCGCTCTGAGTCTGAGCATGCTCAGTTTTCAGCTCGTTTTTCCACAACAACCGAACAGAAAGCCGTTGTGTTGTCGTCTATAAATAAAGTTTAGTGTTGAGGCGGCCGCTTTGCTGAGCGCCGCTCATCCCATGTGATGTGTCCCATGACCAGAGGAGGCGATGCTCGGACTCAAAGGGCCGCGGGGGAATCACACAGCTCCCCTGTAAACTGTGTGTGTGTCTGTGTGTGTGTGCGCGGGCCGGCTCTCTGCTCACAGTGTGTTGTGTTGACAGGTCGACAGGCAGCGGCAGGATGATGTGGCTGCTGCTCCCTCTGCTCCTTCCTCTGGTGGGCTGCAGCAGGATCATTGCCAAGGACGTCACTCATAACGACAGACACAGCCACGGTGAGTGAGAACACACACACACACACACACACACACACACACACACTCTGTACCTGTTAGAGGGCTTGATCAATACCTTTGATTGGTTTCAGTCAAGCCTGTGTGGATTGTATTGGCAGTGATGTGCGGCTCAGCTTTATGTTGGGGTCAGCAGCATGTAAAGTCTGAGCAGCGGCTGTGTGTGTGTGTGTGTGTGTGTGTGTGTGTGTCGATCTGTTTGTCGGCCACTCATCAATACCTCCATGGGGGGGGGGGGGGGGGGGGGGGGGTAGTGACTCACGCACTGATCTGCTGGTATTCATGAGTGGTCACATGGCAGCACACTATAATAAACACAGTCGGTGAAATGAGCTCCGACATGTTGGCCGTGATCCCATCCCGATGTAGTTCTGTGCGGCTGTCGTCATGGAAACCATCCGCAGGCTCTGAATCTGGATCCATTATCAGGACCGGATGAAACCCGCCCTCTTCACGCTGGAAGCCTGAATTCTTGGTCACGGACGCCGCTGTGAATCCATTCCGGCGCGGCCGATCCGATTGGCTGCAGGTGTAATTTTCCGGCTCTGACCCCAGCGTGCGTCCTCCGCTGCCTTTTTTTTTCTGAGAAGCGGCGTTTTGTTGGTCAGAACGTCCCTGCAGCGCAGCTCGCTGAGCTCCTTACAGCAAACACAAGGCCTTTGTTTCCCTGCTGCTCGCCGGCCGCAGCCTCCTGCATTCTCTCATGGATTACCGCCCCCCCGCCCTCCCCTTTCTGATGTGACCCTCAGTTTCACGCCTCACCTGTCTGCGGCTCCACCTGCATGCATGGAAACACCTGTTGCCATGGCGCTGACACAGCTGTGTGTTTTGTGTTTTTCCTCCACAGAGGTGGCGGTTGTCACGACGGCGAGGCCTCACATCTACTACTGCCGCTCGCCCAACATGGAGGACTTCACCTGCTGGTGGCATCCGCTGGACAACCTGACGGACGGCGAGGCGGTCAGCTACGTCCTCACCTACTCCAAAGAGTGAGTCCGGCACATGTGCGGCCCTGACACGTTCACCGGGTCAGACGCGTGAACTTTGTGGGTCACACGAGTCCCCGCCGCTTTTAATCCATTTTGATTTCTCGTGATGCTTTTAAGGCGTCGATATTTCAGAGCCGCTCTGAGGTCCTGGACATCGGCCTCACGTGGCCTCCACCGGCGCCAGGCGACCCACATAGCACACAGAGGGGAGAAAATGCTCCTAGTAATCAGGACAAATTGGATTGCTCCCCCACGTGGCTCGGCCTCTCACAGCTGCATCGATTGTTGATGTCTTGTTCAGGTTCATGCAAACAAAGCAGCGTTTTTTTAATCTGTGCCTTTGTTTCTGCAGCAAGGGGCCCAAACACGAGTGTCCGGACTACCTGACGGCCGGCCCCAACAGCTGCCACTTCGACAGCAGCCACACCACCATATGGAAGATCTACTGTATGAACGTGACCGCCGTCACCTCGCACGGGAACTACTCCTCCCAGGAGCACTGCCTGGACGTGGCAGAGATCGGTAAGAGACACTGAGCAGTTTGAACGGGATTATGTGACGTGTGTGAAGAAGTGTCGGGTTCTTTAATAAAGTCAGAAAAATGCAGGACAAGGCAGAGCCGAGCAGCAGGGCGGCCGCTGAGCCTCAGAAACCTGCAGCAGTGGACTGTAGAACGAGTCTGTTCAGTGTTTACTGTCAGATCTTAGTGCGGTGCTTTTATTTTGAAGGAGACTCAAACAGCACAAAGCCTCTGGCAGCCGTTAATCTCATGTGCGGGGCCTGAGTGTCTGTTATTATCCAGATGCAGCAGATTTGGAGCAGATCAGTCCGCTGTCTGAGTGCAGGTCTGCTGTATGTCTCTTGTCACCACGTGAGCGCCGCAGCACTCTTCTTGTGTTGGATGTCAGCGGAGGTCAGGGACGCTGCTGTTATCACAGCCACGCAGGGCGCTCAGCCCACGCCCACAGATACAGAGCAGGGCGGCGGCCTGCAGCCGGTCCACCCTCACATCCTTAACCCCACGCTGCCTCTGTTCAACAGTTCAGACTGAAGCTCCGGTCAACCTGACCTACGCGTTGACGGACGCCGGCGGCGATGAAATGGGCCACAACGCGCAGCTGTCCTGGACGTACCCGGTGCCGTCAGACCTGCAGTACGGCTGGATCACGCTGGTGTACGAGCTGCAGTACAGACGCGTCACCGAGCCCGACAACTGGAAGGTACGTCACCGTGGCGAGCTTCGGCGAGCTGGTCTGTAGACGTTTTTCTGACGGCACGTGTGTCTGCAGGTGAAGCATCCTCTGCACGAGCCTCACGTGGAGCTGCTCGGCCTCCCCGTCGGCGACTACGTGATCAGAGTCCGCTGCCGGTCGCGCAACTACGGCCTGTGGAGCAGATGGAGCTCCACGCTGTCCATGAGCATCCCGGCCAGACCGCCTGCAGGTACGAGGACAGACCAGGCTTCACTGGTCCACAGACAGCAGCATGACAGTGACGCTGTGTTTTACCTGTGCAGGTAAGCTGCTGGTGCTGATCCTGCTGACGGGCGTGGGCGTGGTGGCGCTGCTCGTCATCACCTTCGGTGTGATTCCTCAGAGTAAGAGGTGAGCAGACAGAGGAGGAGTGTGTGTGTGTGTGTGTGTGTGTGTGTGTTTAATTTTCTTTGTGTACCTTCAGAATCAAAGACTACTTCCTGCCGCCCATCCCGAAGCCGCGGATCATCGGCATCGATGATCGGCTCCTGAAGGTAACACGCCTGGAAACAGCGCTGCTTTCAGGGTCACGTTGGAGCGTTGTTTTTCTGACCTTCTGTCTGTGCTCTGTCTCCGCCTCCTCCCTGTGACCTCAGAAGGGGGACCTGGATGAGATCAACCATCACTTCAGTAACTTTCACAGCTACAGACCTCCGAGCTACTCTGAGGAGGTCTGGGACCAGGTCAGCACTGACGAGGTCTTCCTCACCACACCGAGGGACTGCAGTGTCCCGGGCGACCATGCAGACAACGAGAAGGACAGCTTGATGGTCCCCTGTAGCCTGGCGCCTGTAGTGTCCCCAGCGTCGTACGTGCAGAGCATGGCGCCGTACTGCTCGCTGCCTCCGGACGCCTTCGCCCCATCGCTGGATGTGCCTTCTCCGTGGGTGAGGCCGGAGATCGTGTCCTTCCCGGGGACAGACTACAGCGTGACCGTCCCCCCTTCTGACCCGGCCACTGTCACCACCAGCCACCCGCCGCAGGATTTTTACACCTGCGTCCAGCTCATGAATGAAAGTGGCGAGGTGCGCCTGGTGCCGTGCTTACCGCCGGCGTACTGTCGGGAGCTCCCGCCTGTCCTGAGGGTCCGTCCAGACGCAGCGGAGGAGGAGAAGAAGAAGCTGACGGACTACCAGGTCAAGAACCTGATGAAGGGGCTGAAGGACAGCAGCTACTCCGAGAGGAGCGAGGCGTCCGTCCCTCTGCTGCCTGCCGCCGTGGACACCAAAGGCTGAAGGCCAGGAAGTCCGTCTGCAAGAAGGTCCAGAGACTGCTGGACTCCACAGAGCCCGTTTTAGCTAACTGTCCTGACCTTCCACCTTTGTTGTGGACACGCACACACCGTGACTGTTGTGCTGTGTCCATCACTCAGTGGACGGGCCGCACCCGCATCGATCCAGATTCATTAGAGCCCATTTCTGGTCCAAGTTCTGCTTCTCGTTCAGGGCCGTTTGACTCTCAGGAAAATAAACGTGCAATGTCTAAAAATCTGTTAGTGTCCCAAACAGGCGGTCCAGACCTTCACTCACTGTTAGTGTCCAGGTTTTGTCCACCACACGAGCGTGTGAGGACTCTGTCTCTGTCTGTCTCTTTATGTTTCACGAGGCGTCACCAGATGACTTCTGCAGATCATGTGTGGACACGTAGACATGCAGAGGACGGTCTCAGCATGTCGTCTCAGGTAGCAGCACGAGTCTCACTGATGATGATGATGATGATGATGATGATGATGATGATGATGATGATGATGTCGATGTCCATGATTCATGTCCCCTTCATGTCTGATTAGCTGCACGTCCTGCTGGACACCACAAAGGTTTCATGTTGTGTGTTCTGGAAACACTCAGATAATAGGAACTCACTGTGTGTGTGTGTGTCTGTGTGTGTGTGTGTGTGTGTGTGTGTGTGTGTGTGTGTGTGTGTGTGTCTGTGTGTGTGTGTGTGTGTGTGTGTGTGTGTGTGTTGTCTCTGTGCCTTTTGTTCCTGTTTTTTTCCATTTGAACGTTTTCACAAACTGCACAAAAATAAAAAAGGATTTGGTTTGAAGGAGGTCACGAAGTCGTGACTCGCTGTTCGGTGTGGGGTTACTCTCAGGAAGAACTACACACTTGTGGGAGTTGTAGTCCTGGAAACACGGCAGGCTGTTGTGTGTGGTAGTTCTGTGATCTGCTGCCTTCATGCTGCTGACAGCATCCCTCTGTGTTAGCCTGTTAGCCTGTTAGCCTGTTAGCCGATCAATAACGTGTAAAAATGTTTGATTTGTTGCACTTTTCCACTCTTAGTAAATAAAGTCTGTTCATCTTCACATCCTCCTGCTGCACCCTGTGTCTTTAATGAGCCCTGAAGTACTCAAGTAAAAGTACTCGAGTAAAAATACTTGAGTGCGGTGTCGGGTGTCAGGACCTCCTCAGGCCTGCAGAGGTGGGGGGAAGGCGGGGGAGGTCTGGGTCTAACTTTAGGAGGCTGTGTCAGTCAGTGTGGCCGGTGGCGGCTTCAGAGGAGCACGCTTCAGACTGAGGTGAGAGAACACACACACACACACACACAGGTAAGCTTATGTGTGTGTCCTTCGTGTAGAGCTTTGAGGCGGTTTTGTGGAGTTTTCACAGCTCTGATCAGAGCTGCTGTTCTGTTGTTGGAGCTGTGAGCGCTGCTGTCAGGCCTGCAGGCTCAGGCAGCTGTCATCGCCTTAAAAATAGACCTGCAAGTCACACACACACACACACACACACACACACACACACTTACAGCAACAACACTCTGACGTGCAGTCTCAGCTAGTCTTCATGTTTTTTAGTTGATCAGAGGATCTGTGGGGAAAAGAGAAGCTGATAAATCTGTTTAATTTGATCTGAAGAACATTCTGATGGAGTCAGAGGAGGTGGCACCTCCTGCTACGCTGCTAAGCTAGCTGACGGAGGAGGTCAGACATCTTTGTTTTTGTGCTCAGGCCTTCAGATGCTCCTCACATGTTCAGGATGTTTGTTCCCATCTTAACGTTACATACAGACTGGTTGCCATGGCGTCGGCCAATGAGAACGGAGAGCGTGGAGATCAGACTGTACCTGATGGAGGCGAGGAGGAGAGGAGTGTCCGAGGAGTCCAGTCCCAGTACCTCCGCTGTCCCTCCCCCAGGTACCGGACCTCCCCACCTTGTTCACCCCCTCAGACCAGGACGTGTTTTCTCATTTTTCTTCTTCATGTGTCTTATTTTCAGCTTCTCCATGCTGTCGGAGTCCAGGTTCTCCATGGTGTCTGGGTCTGATGCTGACAGCATCTTCATGGAGCCCATCCACCTCTCCTCAGCCGTCGCCGCCAAGAAGATCATCAGCGAGGGTGAGAGACGCGTCCAGCAGGCGGAGGACGCTCCGCACACAGTCAGCCTAAACCTCCCTCTGATCAATAGAGCCACAGTTATTAGTGTGTGAGAGGTCTGAGGAGGAGAATGTGATAATGATTGTGAAGAAGAGGAGGACGGTGTGGATGCCGTGATGAAGCCTTCTAATGAGTGGTTATCAGGCTGCAGAGTTCTTACTCAGAAACGGTCTGATCGTCATCCCTGATTGAAAATCAGCTCTCATTTGTCCAAACGTCCTTCAGTCACAGCCGTCCACGTCTCGCCCCTTCAGCTCGTTACCACACAGGCGGACGGAGACGCCTCTCGCTGATGGAGGAAATGAGCTCCAGAGCGACTCCTCCGTCACGTCTCTTGTCTCACATTACTCTGTGTTAGTGGCGGCTTAATGAGCCCTCATGAGCGGTCTGTGCATTGATGAGGCTGCAGCGCTCACTCCGTCTCACATGCTGATGTTCTTCAGGGTCAGAGTGCGCCACCACAGCCTGAGGGTGTAGGCAGGCAGGGAACCTGAGCGAGTTTTAAACTGACTGTGACCTGTGTCTGTCCCTCACAGAGCTGCCGCCTCGCAGCGTGCGCGCAGAGTCCATCCCAGAATCCATGCTGGAAAGCGCCGAGCAGCTGATGGTGGAGGATCTCTACAACCGGGTCAGGGACATGATCGATGACCGCAGCCCCTACAACACCCCCTGTGTGCTGGACATCCAGAGGGCCATGGTGCAGGAGCGCCTGGAGGCCCCGGTGAACCCCGTGGACGAGGTGTGGCCCAACATCTTCATCGCTGAGAAGTGAGTCCAACAAAGACTCGAAACAAAGACTCCCCGAGGAGTCCTCCAGCTGCTGATTGCTGTCATGTTGTTTTTTGTGTGTTCTTTTAGGTCTGTTGCCGTCAACAAGGCCCGCCTGAAGCGGATGGGCATCACACACATCCTGAACACCGCCCACGGCACAGGAGTCTACACCAGCCAGGCCTTCTACGCCGGCATGAACATCCAGTACCTGGGCATCGAGCTGGACGACTTCCCGGACGCAGACATCGCTGCACACTTCAGAGCCACCGCAGAGTTCCTGGACGAGGCGCTGCTGACACACAAAGGTGAGCCATGAGGGGGGTTATTGATTCACTGAAGACTCTGTGACATCATTTGATCAGATTTAGCTACAGGCACATTTTTTCGTCCCAGCGTGGCCGCAGATCCCATACAGCTGATCTGTTATGTCCCCGTTTCTGAGAACTGCTGCTGACAGTCTGAGTTCCTGGAAGACGGTGATACTGTCCCAGTGTGGACTGCAGCTGACTGCCTGAAGACATCAGCAGCTCGTCCTGAAAGGCCCGTTAAGAGCGCGGCATTCTCTGGCGGCAGTAGTTCACCCTCTGGGCCGCTGTAGTGACATCACAGCAGGGACGCCATGTAACCACTGTCTCCTCCTCCTCTCACAGGGAAGGTCCTCGTGGTCTCCATGATGGGTGTCAGCCGCTCCGCCGTCCTGGTGGCGTCCTACCTGATGATCTTCCAGCACATGAGCATCATGGAGGCCCTGACCTCCATACGGAAAAAACGCCCCATCAACCCAAACGAAGGCTTCCTGAAGCAGCTGCGAGAGCTGAATGAGAACCTGATGGAGGAGCGCGACGACGACGATGAAACGCTCAGCCAGTGCTCTGTCATCGACGCCCGCACACGCGCCCGCATCTTCGGAGAAGACGTGAATGATGATGATGATGATACAGATAAGGAGGAGGAGCAGAGCCTGGTGGAGGTGAAGGCTCACTCCATCATGATGGAGGAGGAGGAGGATGGAGAAAGCGTGATGAGCAGCGTTGCATCTTCTGCAGCTGCGGCGGCGCTCAGGAACGGATTAGTCGGGAAGCAGAATGGTGTCGTCAACCAGGCGCCAACTGGTGTCCCCGAACACCTCGTCCTGCCCGAGGACAGCGGCAGGGAGGACAGGGACGATGATGACGGTGTGGACAGTATGATCCGCGAGTGGCAGCGCAGGAACGAAAGATACCAGAGTGAAGATTGGTGGGAGGCGCAGCTGAACAGCGACGAGGAGGACGGGGAGTCTGTGTCAAAGAAGACCAAGGAAGGTGTCGACGCCGATGTGGAGAGCGTCACCAGCGAGGACGTACGAGCTGTGAAAGAGCGAGTGAAGCGTCGGAACAGGCGTCCAGCCTCGGACGCCATGTCCACCTCCAGCTGCACGAGTTACTCTGATCTTTGGAAGCAGCGCCTGAGAGAGATCGAGGAGCAAGCGGCCGCTCGCTACCGCAAGAAAGAGGACGATGAAGGCAGCGAGAGCGCCGCCTCAGAGGGCGACGGAGGGAAGAAGAAGGTGGACGATGACGTGGACAGCATCCTCTCTGACACCAGCTCCATGTACAACTTCTGCCAGAGGAACAGGGAGAAGATGACTCCTTTGGAGCGCTGGCGCGTCAAGAGGATCCAGTTTGGCTGGAACAAGAAAGACCGTGAGGACGGAGAGAAAAGCTCTGTGGCTGACGGAGAGAAAGGCGACGGAGAGGCGGAGGCCAAGGCGCCGGCCTTCCAAGACGTCAATCTGACGGCGTACCAGGCGTGGAAGCTGAGGCAGCAGAAGCGTCTCGGGGAGGAGAACACTGACGAGATCTTGGAGCTGAGCCGGGGGGAGGACTCGGCAACCGTCAAGAGGAGGCAAAGGCGGGAGGAGCTCCTGGAGCGCTCGAGGAAGACTTTAGAGGAGAGCCAGTCCATGTGCGGCTGGGAGACCGAGAGCAACGTCAGCGGCGGCACCATACCTCTGTCCGCCTTCTGGGCCGGAGCCGGCGTCACAGGCCCGGCCAGCGTCGCCAACGACGACACCATGTCCATGCTCAGCGGCAGGTCGTCCATCATTTCTTCGGTTTCACAAGCTCGCAGCGCCAGATCCTTGCAGGCCGGAGTCCCTGTGAATCCGCTTCCATCTGTACCCCCCATCCTCCCAGTGCCAACTGTGCAGGGCCCTGGAGGCGAGCCCATGGTCAACCTGGCCAGCATCCAAAACTGGATCGCCAACGTGGTCTCTGAAACCATCAAGCAGAAGCAGAGCGAGATGAGCCTGCCTCCTCCGTCCCGCGCGGGCTCGGAGCTGAGCTTCGGGGGTGCATCCAGCGTGGTTTCAGGTCGGGCTTTAGATGACGACAAGGCGTCCCTGCTGAGCGGTGCTTCCTACTCCAGCGCTCTGTCTCAGGGCCGTGGACGGGCGGCGTCGGTCCTCTCAGGCGGCGGGTCCAGCAGCATCTCAGGTCTCACTGGAAGAGGGTCCGCTCTGGGCTCCACCCTGAGCTCCAAGAAAAAGATCACCACCACCAGCGTCCCTCTCTTCAGCCTCTTCCAGGACGAGGTCAACCTGGGCAAACTGGACGCCATCGACAAGGAGATCAAGTCTGAGATGAGAGACAAGATGGCTACGTACGAAAAGAAGAAGATTCTGGAGGACAACAAGCGCAGCACTCTGTACAAGAAAAAGAAACCGAAGGAGGATGAGGACGAGGAGGAGGAGGAGGAGAGGAAGAAGAAAGAGGAAGAGTTTCTCCAGGAGACAAAGAAAAAGGAGAAACCCAAGAGATCCTTCGGCCTGTCTGGCTGCCTGAACCTGAACCCAGCGCTGGAGAAGGAGAAGGACACCAGCATCGACGACTGGCTGAGGAGTGTCAGGCCTCCTCCGAGGAAGGCGGCACCGGGAGCCGAAGCTGCGGCGGAGGATCCGTACGATGATCTCGATGCTTCTGCCTCCGAGTTCGACTTCTCAAGTCGCCGGGCCTCCTACGCCTGCGAGGAAGACGAGGAGGAAGTCTACACCTCCTCCAGACACCACACGAGGTTACACCAAGACCTGTCGGGTGACGACCCGGAATATTCTTTCAACAGGTTCCCACGGTCCCACAGCTCCACCCACTTCAGCAGCGACACAGAGGGGAGGAGGAGCAGGAGGGAGGAAGACCAAGAGGAGGAAGACATCGCCACCTTCATCGCACAAACCAGACAGAGGGTCAGAGCTCGGGCCGCTGCCGAGGCCGAAGATGATGAGGTGCTCACCGCCTGGAGGGCGCAGCAGGAGGCGAAGTCTCAGAGCCGCAGTGACACTTAGATGACGGCGCCATGGGGGCGGAGTCAGAGGAGCTTTTTATTACAGATTACACTTTAATATAAACCTGCACCGTGAGCTTCACACCGCTGGTAATGAACATAACGTCTGTGTGATGAAACATAGTTTTATTGTTGTAATAAATGTTGTGATAAACATGACTTGTTGTTCTTTAATAAGTCCAGTCTGAGCCTCTGGGAGCTGCATTCCTCATCCTGCAGCGCCCCACAGTGGATGCAGCAGGAAGAGCAGCTGATGAAAACAAACAGGAAGGATTGATCAGATCGAACAGTCGAGTGTGTGACTCACACACACTCACAGATTATAGTGAAGCTTTACGTGCCACAGAGGCTGCAGGAATGTTGAGCTGCACACACACACACACACACACACACACACACTGGAGCTGCTGATGTCTGAAGGCGAGGAGGAGATGGAAAAAGGAGCTGGAGAAAAGACAGCTCCAACTGAGAGCAAAGACAGACAGGAAGGAAGAGAAAAATGAGGAGGAAAACAAATGTGAGGAGGACGGAACTGAGGTAGAGGAGGTGGATGAAGAACAAGACAGAAAGACAGCAGAGGAGGAGCTGGAGAACAGTGAGGAAACACAAGAGGAAAGGACGGAGACAGCGATAAGTGTGAGGAGGAGGAGAGGATGAAGAAGAATGTCCTGAGGATAAAGAGATGAAGGTCCTAGAGGCCTCACACAGGAGGAGAGCAGGGACATGTGCAGGTGCTGGTTCCTGCATCAGGGACAGGGGGTCCAAACTCCTAGGGCTCACTTTTTTGCAGGATATTGAATTTAAATAGTTTTGGTGTCTTGTTGAAGTTTAGTTTTGTCAGTTTAGTCAGGCTCAAAAATCTGTACAGATACCACAACAACACTTCATGATATGGTCTGTTAATGATCTGATTGAACGACATTAAGGCAGAGTTAAGTCCAGTTTTGTGTTATTTATTAAAAATATCTACTTTAACGATCAATACAAACTCCAGAGAGTTGAAGTTTCTTTTATATTGTTCATAAATTTGGCGTTTTTCCGTGTTTTTATCGGTATTTTACGTCTCTGCACATGAGCACTGCAAGTCCCAGAATCCCCTGCACTTGTCAGTGACGTCACCCGGAGCCCGGACCCGGCGTAGCTCTGTCAGCGGCGGTGTGTGTGTGTGTCTGTGTTTGTGTGTCGGGCAACAACAAAAGGCTGTTTTTGAGGTTGTAGGTTGTTTCTTGTTGTTTCTGAGGACTCGTCGCAGGTGAGTCTGTCCGCTGTTGTGCAGCTTCCGCCCGCAGATTCAAGTTTAAATGCAGTTTAGAGTTTAATGTTGGAGCTAGCTGGTTGGCTAGGTGGCTAGCAAGATGGCTCCGACTATTTACTGCGAAACAATAACAAAGGCTGAAGCGTAGCGGCAACTTTCGGGCAGTACGTGTGTTTTAAAGTTGTTTGGCGGCACTTTGTGAGCAGGAAGTACGCGTTGTTGTGGTGTGTTGGTTTTAATGACGAGTTCGGACTCTTTAATGGTTCCGGTGTCGCTGTTAACCCTCCGTTTCAGGCAGTAGTTGGAAGCGATGACACCGCCGCTGCTGGTGTCCGTTGGAGGAAGAGGAAGAGGAAGGAGGTGATGATGAGGATGATGATGATGACACGCAGTTAGCTGGCTGGCTGGCCGACTGACGGACGGTCCGCTAGCCCGCGGAGTGTAAGAGGTGTCTCCCCGAAACCGGAGCCGGAGCCGGGACGAAGAGAGGCGAAGATGCCGCGGAGGAAGCAGTCCAACCCTCAGCCGGTGAAACGTGAGTTAAACAGTGTGTGTGTGTGTGTGTGTGTGAGCTCCACTCACTGTCACAGAATAAGGAAGTGACTCTTTCTTTGCTCTTTACTTTACAAACACGATCCTGGTTAAAGACATGTTAACTAACTAGACACATATTCAAAGTTGGCTGAATGTTGTTTTCTTAGCCGGCTCAGCCTCTTCCTCATTATCTGCCGGAGGAAGACTGTTGTCCTCTGAGTAGATGTGTGTGTGTGTGTGTGTGTTATCTCATCCTGAATGCTGTCCCCTCTTCCTCCTCTTCACTTCCTCTTCTCAGGCCCTGTACCTGACCTCCCCTGCTCCCTCCTCTCCTTCCCGTCCTCCTTCCTTTCTTTCTTTCTGTCACAGCTTCCTGTTTGGTTTCTCTCTCCTTCCTTGTTTTGTGCACCCTCACCTTGTTTCTATTCAGAATTCTGTCATAAATCATAGAAGAAGTCAGATTCCTGCAGGGCGTTCTGGTTTTGTCTTCGGACAGGTGTTCTTTGGGAAAGAGTTGTGTCTTCGAACAACAGTCAGAACATGTTGTGTGTCGTCGGTGCTCTGCTCCTCTTCCCTTTCCGGACTCTGTCAGCCTACAACTCTTCCTCCTCGGCACTTATCTCATCCTCCCCGGTTTCCTTTCCAGGCCGGCCGTCGTCGTCTCCTCCCTTCATCCTCTCCTCTCCTCACATCTTGCTCATTAAAATATTGTTATGAGTATTATGGTTAGAGTCAGTGTGGTTGTTTGGTTGGTTGAAACGTGTGTGTTTGTGTTCAGTGGAGTCGGAGGATGGGGCGGTGGTGTGCGAGCCGGGCTGCCTGGTTTTGGAGAGCGACTTCCTGCTGAGTGGAGAGCTGGAGTTTGGAGACTCGGACATCATGGGGCTGGATCGAGAGGCCGGTCAGTCTCACACACACACACAGATAACAGGCCTGAAGCTGCAGCTGACACATATCTGGCTTCTCAGGTATGACGGTCTTCTCTCTGAGCGTGGAGGACGACCCCTCGGCACCGTCAGACGCCACCTTCCCAGCATTCCTCTCCTGTAAAGGATGTGGTCAGCTGCTGGGGGACACGCCTCTGGGGGCTGGTTTGGATCTGGGTAGGTGTTTTGTTTTCAGCTCACGTGGCTCTGTGTGTTTAAAACATGCCTCATATTTGACCTCCTTTGTGTAGGCGTGGGCCTGGACCTGGGGGCGGAGCTTTACTGTCTCACCTGCGAGGAAGGCCTCCAGCACGCGGCCTCTATCGACTCCTCTCAGGTGGAGGGTTCAAACATCTCAGGCAGATCCATCAGCGGGGCCTCTGACAGGAAGAGGAGGAGTGTGGCTAAGACGGACGGTGACATCCCCGCCAAACTGTACTCCTGTTCGCTGTGCGCCTTCACCTCCCGCTACTCCAACCACCTCAAACGCCACATGAGGATCCACGACGGCCAGAAGCCGTACCGCTGCCCCGCCTGCCCCTACGCCTCGGCCCAGCTCGTCAACCTGCAGCGACACGCCCGCACGCACACCGGGGAGAAGCCGTACCGCTGCCACCAGTGCAGCTACGCCTGCAGCTCCCTCGGCAACCTGAGGAGGCACCAACGCATGCACACCCAGGAGAGACCGCAGAGGAGGGAGAAGGAGAAGAGACGAGGGAGGCGGAAAAAAAACAGCGCCGAGACCGAAGAAGGTAACAAACAGCAGATGACTTATGACCTCGTTCGGTTAGATCAGGGTTAGAAACACGGTCGGTTTATGCAAAATCAAGCAGAGAGCGGTTCGCTGAGCGTGACAGAGAAGTGTCACACCCTCCTCACAAACAGCATCTTCTGATACAGAAGCTGAACTCTCTTTTTTTGGATGCAGCGAGCAGAAAAGAGGAAGCAAGTAAAACAGAAAAATGAGGAAGAGAAATTCTCTCTGCTCGTCGCCCCAGAAGTCACCTCTGCTGGGCTGCAGATCATCCTTTCACTTCAGTCAGTGATTATTCAGAACAAGTCGCTGACGCTCGTCAGAACGGAAGTCCAGCAGAAGGAGTCAGAACCAGATGCTTGTTTTAGAAAGAGGAAGTTGTCCTTCAGTGTGTTTGTTTCAGGTGTTTTTAGAGAAATAGAAGTGACTGTTTTTCTGTCTTTGTCCTGCAGTCATGTCAGACTTGACCCTGCGCGTGTCTCAGGACTCCAGTTACCTCCAGACGTTGGGCAGCCTCGGATCTCCTTCCGCCCCCCTCCCGGTCCTCCTGTTCCCCCTCTGCTGCCGAGTGTGCGGCCTCACCCTGGAGGAGGCGGACCTGGAGGGGGACAAGGCCGACGGGGACGGGGAGGGCGACGGAGGACAGGTAGCTGTTTGGAGATGTGTGTCTTTGTCTCGGTTGTGCTCCGCCGTGGCTGACCCTGTCCTCTGTCCTCTGTCCTCTGTCCTCTAACAGGTGTGCCGTCGCTGTTCCTTGGAGCTGCTGTCCAAAGACGGCTCAGGACCTCCCCGCAGCCCGGACGTGTCCCGGGCGTCCCGGCGGGGTCAGCGCGGCACTAAGCTGTACCGCTGCCCCCACTGCCCCTTCCTGTCCCACTACCCCAACCACCTGGCCCGCCACTCCCACACCCACTCTGAGGAGAAACCGCACCGCTGCCCCCACTGCACCTACACCTCCTCGCACCTCGACAACCTCAAACGCCACATGCGCGTGCACACGGGCGAGAAGCCCTACCAGTGCCCGTCCTGCAGCTACGCCTGCGGGAACCTCGCCAACCTGCGCCGCCACGAGCGCATCCACTCGGGCGCCAAGCCGTTCCACTGCGGCGTCTGCGGCTACTCCTGCAACCAGAGCATGAACCTGAAGAGGCACATGCTGCGGCACACGGGCGAGAAGCCCTACGCCTGCGCCGAGTGCAGGTACACCACGGGCCACTGGGACAACTACAAACGCCACCAGAGGAAACACGGACACAACACGGACAGCTGGGACAAACACGCCCCCATCAACGGCCTCAGCTGGGGCAAAGACGCTCAGGAGAGCCAGAGCCAGGGACAGGAGCACAGCTAGATACACCGTGTGTGTGTGTGTGTGTGTTGTGTATACACTGGTGAACCTCCAGCTCAGGTTGGAGCTAAACTCAGGTGCCTTTGACAGACTGACTGACTGTAATGCTACACTGACTTCATAACAGGGCGTTAGTGTGTGTCTGTGTGTGATTTCAGAACACAGCAGTGTGTCATGGAATGTTTATTTTTGTGTCTCTACAGATTGTGTATTTTGTAGGTGTGGGTGGGCGGGGGTTCTCCACGGGGGTTCCTGTGCAGCTTCATGCCTCAGTGGAAGCCAGCACTGCTGAATGTGGAGATGTGCGCGGCGGCCATTTTTCAGGAACAGCTTTTAAACCTTAAAAGCACATCGTCGTCTTTTTTTCTCTTTGTGTAATCGTTTTATTAAAGCTGAGGTAGAAGCTTGTCCTCGGGACATGCTTCTCTCTGATTGGTCGCCCTGTTCCTGTCAGGCAGCGCTTCGAGCCTTCAGGTGTTGACGGAGCCGCAGCTCGTCTTCAGGTCTTCAGGTCTTCAGGTCTTCAGGTTTTTCTCTCAGATCCAAACTGTGACTTTAAGCGGACTGAATATGAACTTTCTTTCTTTGCAGCAGTGAAAGCAGCTGGAGACTGAGGGAGTCAGAGTTTATTCTGGACTGATGTCTGATTTGTGATGATTGCACTGAACTCTGCTGCAGGTCCCTGTGATGAATGTGTGGCGGTCTGACCTCTGTCTCTCTTTTGGCAGTGCCTTCTGATCTGGAATAATATTAATAAAAAAACTCGATAGAAGCGACTTCCTCTTTCGGCCTGTCTGTTTAGGAAACACCTGCTCACACACCCACCACGCTGCGATGAAGACTCAGAGCGACACCATCGTCTTCATCTAAAAAAAAGATACAGAAATGTCCCCAAAAACACACAGAGCCCCCAAAACCCCACAGGAGTGTTACCACAGCAGGGAGCGATGGAGCTGTGTGTGTGTGTGTGTGTGTGTGTGATGGAGCTGTGTGTGTGTGATGGAGCTGTGTGTGTGTGATGGAGCTGTGTGTGTGTGTGATGGAGCTGTGTGTGTGGCGGGGGGGGGGGGGGGGGGGGTGATGGGGTCGGTGGAGTGTGACCCAGCGCCACTATCGCATGACTTCAGCCTGTATGTAAAGCAGGAGGCTGCTCCGTGTGTGTGTGATGTGGGTTTCATTTCAGAGGCGACCATGGGCCTGGTGAGTACCACGAAAACCTTCATCAGCTCTTTTTAATAATAAGACTTCACCAGCTCCTCAGAACGGCCTTCTTTCTTTCTGTTGGTCTGGACTCTGAGGCGGCGTCTTGTGTGTGTTGTTTTGGTCCTTTTTTGTCGTGAGGTCGCCTGACGACGGCTGCTTGTCTTTCAGAAACATTCCCAGCCGCAGCTCTTCCCCGGCGACATCGTGGAGTATCCCAGGAACAGGTACTTCTCTCACTTCGGGGTGTACTATGGAGAGAGGGACGGGGTTCCCTACGTCGCTCACCTGACCGGCCGAGGTTGGTGCTGCACATGTTTTTGTTTCCTGTCTCGTGTGTGTGTGTGTGTGTGTGTGTGTGTGTGTGTGTGTGTGTGTGTGTGTGTGTGTGTGTGTGTGTGTGTGTGTGTGTGTGTGTGTGTGTGTGTGTGTGTGTGTGTGTGTGTGTGTGTGTGTGTGTGTGTGTGTGTGTAATGATAATCGTTTTCTGTTGAAAACGTCAGACTCGGACTCCAAGCTCCTGCTGTTCGGTCGCGCTCTGAGGTCAGAGGTCAAGCTGGATCCACTGCAGCTGCTGGGGAAAAAGTACAAGGTGGCTCACACACTTCACATCAGCACACACGGGGGAGGTGGTGGTGGTGGTGGTGGTGGTGGTGGGGCGGAGACTGACTGTGAAACACTGTGCAGGTCAACAACATGCTGGACGGCACGTACCCCGCCAGAGACTTCCACACCGTGGTGAAGCCCGCCATCGACGACCTGATGGGCCGCGAGGTCACCTTCGACATCCTGTTCCACAACAGCGAGCATCAGGCCACGCTCCTCAGATACGGCGTCAAGAAGTCTGCGCAGGTGAGGCGGCGGGACAGCGCCACCTACAGTCTGTTCAGGGAGAGGCGTCTAAAGCAGACCTGTGTGTGTGTGTGTGTTACAGATAGACAAGGTCTACCAGCACATCATGCCGGCCTGGAAGAAGCCCTTTACAAATAACGACCTGTGAGAACTGCCCGTTCAGCCACAGGAGGGCGCTGTGGAGCAGTCCGTCAGTAACTCATCACAGCGAGGAGGTTTTAGTGCTTTAATGGTTACTACAAATGAAGACATGTTATAAAACTGATTCCTCCTCTCATGCTACTCATCATGTCACATTGTGTGTTCTCGTTGTTGAATTAAACCCGTCTTCAGTCTGTACTCAGCCTTCTGTCTTCCTGCCTCACAGTTTGGGCGCCACGGTAACGCCCGCCGCCTTCTTGTGTGTCTCTTTAAGCCACCGTATCAAGATGACGTTTGTCTCCGCTGGCTTCTCCATCTGAGTCCAGTGTCCACAGTCCTCGATGTGTCCTCTGCTCAGGTTGGGTATCTGCGGTCAGGCAGTGACACAGGTCCATCATCAATAACCAATAATCGCCTCAGTGATCGCCTGACGCTGCGCTCCTTACCAGCTCCTCCATTCCCTTTGAGAAGACCGCCAGCAGCACGGGGTCTTTACCAGTCGTCACCATCAGCGCCGGCATCAGCAGCTAACACACACACACACTGTTAGAACCACGTCCTGCCTCACGCCGCCGTGTTGTGTGGGACAAACCTTCGCTCTGGGTCGGGAGCACATCCACTTCCAGTTGGCGTCGCCGTTTCTGTACCAGTTGAGCGGCCTCCTGAAGCCTCTGTCTTTGTACTGGCTGACGTAGTACTGCAGGTCGGCCTCGGACAGCATGGAGCTCCGGGGGATCTGGTCCGGCAGACCCACAAGCAGGCCGCCTGTGACACAAACACAACGTCAGCTCGCCAAACGCCAAGCAGCAGAGTCCTCGTTCAGGAAGGACGCTCACCTCGAGCACAGACGCCTGCGGTGCTGATGGGGGGCCGCTCCGCCTGGACAGGACGTTCAGGTGTGTTTATACAGACCGGACACTGCTCCGTGTGTGTGTGTGTGTGTGAGTGTGAGTGTGTGTGGACTCACTTCATCACTGCTGCTGTAAAAGAAAATCTTGAAGGTTCTCTCCAGGTCCTTCTCCAGCTCGGCCTCTGCGGCGCCCTGTGACACAGTTTGTCGTGTTGGTTTGTGTCCTCACCGTCCTTCAAACATCACTGATGACACCAGTGAGGGACAAAGAGGACACAACCCCCCCCCCCCTGCTTTGTGTCTTTGACTGCTGCGTCTCTGTGACGGACGTACCGGCTTCTGGAAGTAGAGCTGGTAGTCAAATATGGGAACAGACTTCAGTCTCTCTGCAGGCGGAACAGAAGGATCCACCGGGAACAGCGGGGTGTTCAGAGACGCCACGGCCCTACACACAGACACACACACACACAGACACACACACAGACACACACACTTCACTATGACACACCTGCACAGGCCCTCTGTATCTGTGTGTGTGTGTCTGTGTGTCTGTGTGTGTGTGTTCACCGGACTCTCTCGGGGTAAAACTGAGCCATGGTCCACGCCAGGAAGCCGCCCCAGTCGTGACCCAGCAGTGTGACCTGTGGCACGGCCTGAAAGAGAAGCATCCTTACAGGAAGCCGTGCGCCGGCCTGCGGTGTGACGGCTGCTCACTCACCAGTTTATCCATGAACGTGATTAAGTCCTAAAAAAACGGAGACGGTGTGTGAGTGTCATACAAGCGTTGAGGAGCGGCTGTGTGTGTGTGTGTGTTTGTACCTCACACAGTCGCTGCTGTGAATACTCCTCGATGTCTGCGAGGACGAGAGACCATTAATAAGAACACACACCTCAGTGCTGCTGTGTGTGTGTGTGTAAACCCACCAGGAGGCGCTGTGGACTCTCCGTATCCCTTCATGTCCAGGGCCAGGACCCTGAACCCCGCCGCAGCCAGAGCCGGGATCTATCAGAGAGCAGACGGGTGTGAACACGCGGCCTGTGATGGAAACAGGAAGTGGGCGCCTCACCTGGTACCTCCAGGAGTACCAGCTCTCAGGGAAGCCGTGACACAGCAGCACCGGGGGGCCGGAGCCCGCCTCCACGTAGTGAGTCCTCACACCAGGCTGCCACACAAAGAATACACACACTGTGGGTCATCATCATCATCATCTTCATCGCTGAGTGAGTGCGGGTCATTACTCTGATGGTGACGTAGCCGTGAGACACTTCATCAGGGCTGCAGGAGGGTGGAGGAGCGTCTGCCCCGGCGGCCTGAAACACACACACACACCTCATTGTTTCTGACCTGTGAGCACCGAGGACACACACTCATCACCAACCTGGACTCCGGTAAACTCCACCAGCTTCTCCAGAGCCACGTCCAGGTCTTCCACCAGGATGGCCTTCATCCCCACCGCCCGCGCCGCCTCCACGCCCTCCTGATCCGCGTCGAGCCACAGAGCCTGCAGGAGGACAGACGGCTCAGCACACACCCTTCACTGCCACACACACACCACGGCGTGCCCGTCCTCTACCTGCTGTGATGTCACTCCCAGGAGCTGCAGAGCTGAGCTGAACATGGCCGCCTCCGGGACCCTGTGACCTGAGCGGCAGGACTGGAGGACCAGGTCAAAATGGCCGCCCAGCTGGGAGAGCAGGCAGGCGGCGCCGTCTCCAGCGGCGCTGTCGTCCACCCAGTGGTTGAGCAGCACGGCTGTCAGCACCCCTTCAGCACAGGTTAAAGTCGTCAGGTGTGATGTCATCTGAACTTATTACCCACAATGCACCTGAACAGGTGAATAGAGTTCAGTGTTTTGTGTACCGCTGCGGCGCAGCCTGGTCGCCGCCTGCAGCACGGCTGCTCGAACGTCCATCATAGCCTCAGTGAGCGCCTCCAGCAGGACTCGGGCTGACCAATCAGACGGCAGAGTCGCACCCCTGATCCGGGCCTCCTCCACACACTCGGCCTCAAACACTGGGATCATCTGCACACACACACCAGTCACCATGGCAACAGCCACAAGAGGACAGATGCGACCTGTCATCACCCACCTGAGAGAGCGTCATGGCGCCTCTCTGTCCCCGCCCCATGGCGCCATCTTTCTGGGAGGCCACGCTGGACAGCAGACCTCTGAGAACCACAGCAGCACAGTGAGTGACCTTTGACCTCCTTGAGTTAAAGTTCACAAAACACCTCTGACATTTGACCTAAATCTACCTGCACCTGATAGAATCATCAATAAGTTAATAACTGTCCAATCACGGTGTTTTTAAGACCTCAGAGGACAGTGACAGCTGCTGTCTCACCGCGGCAGACCGTGCAGCTCCTCCAGCCCGCGGAAGACAGCAGCGGGTCCAGAAGAGACCGCGACCCCCCAGAGGTTCAGCAGCACGGCCTTCTTCTCGGACATGTCGTCGGCTGAGCTCGACACACTATCGACTTTTTTTTCCTGCTTTACAATCACTTCCGCTCAGATGCAGTTCTCACACGCAGCCAGCAGAGGTCCCTCTTCCGACTGCGGGAGGCACTCAGTGGTTCTGATCTGAGTCCGAGTGGAGCTTTTATTTTATAACACAGAGGGTAAACTTTGCCCCGATGACAGAACAGGTCCACCCACTCAGCTCACACTTCACCCAGAAAAACATCGACTACACACACACACACACACACACACACACACACACACACACACACACACACACACACTCTACACACTTAATACAATCATAAGAAGTACAGATAAATAATGTTTACAAAAACGACCCGTTGAAAGAAGAGGAGTGCATTTATTGCGGATATAAATTAGATTTATGAACCAATTAAAAAAAGAACATTTAACCACAACGAGGTGTTAAAACTCGCTGCTTTTATTTTGAAGGACCTGACAGGAAGTTGTCTGCCTTTCCGCCTTCCTTCGGACACTTTCGGCGTCACGACGACTAATCATAAAACCAGGCTAGCATACATGTTAGCAGCACCGATGCTCCGTGTTTCTGTAGATTTATTTACAGATATTCACCCTAATTATGTGATTGGAACAGTAACAAGAGACACGCTAACAAAATGAGCATGATGGACAGTACCAACAGTAAAATGCACCGCACTCACACTTCCGCCAAAGACTTTAAAAATAAACTTTTCTCGAAGAGCATAGCTATACATATTATATATTATTATCATCGTTATTTATATCTACATTATCGTCTTTGGTTGTAGTTATCTTTTTTTTGTCAGTTTACTTCTTTTTATGTGTTATTTTTGTCTGTCCTCCGGACTGTTGAATAAAATAGCGCTACTTCCGGGAACAGGTGCATTGTGGGAAACAATCTCTGACGCTGTCTGCTATCTGTTCATTTGTTTCTCCGCAAATATCATTTGAAATGTCCGTTTATGACAATTTATATGAGTTAATAATTTAAAATCAGTATTTTCCATCCGCAGTCGTCAGGACGGGCTCTAACATGGAGGCTGGAGAAGGTAAAAGACGACTTTATCGGGCAGACATAGCTTAAAGAGGGGGTGCTAAGCTAGCTTCGATTGCTAACGTAAATAAAGCAACACATATGCTAATGCAGTGTTTTATGCATGTAAGAATACGTTCCGGAGCTTGTTGTTTAGTGTTATAGCTTGGACAGCAGAATGATCTCTTGTTTATCCAAACATTTGCAGCATGTCGTCACAGAAAGTGAGTCATTGAAGTGATTTGTGATAAAAGACATGACAGTGTGACGGCTGCTCTGCTGCTCAGGTGTCAGCGCTGCCACGCCCACAGAGGAGATGAACGGGGCTGGGAACCTGATGGACTTCCTGGACGAGCCGTTTCCTGATGTGGGGACATATGAAGACTTCCACACCATCGACTGGCTCAGGGAGAAATCCAGAGACACGGACCGCCACCGCAAGGTTTGTCTTGCTCAGTTTATCATGGCGCCTGCTCAGTGTTTTGCTTTGCTGATGTGTTTGTTGGTCTCAGATCACCAGTAAGAGTAAAGAGTCCATCTGGGAGCTGATAAAGAGCCTGCTGGACGCCTGGTCAGGATGGGTGGTGATGCTGCTCATCGGCCTCCTCTCAGGTCAGACATTGAGGGCGACACACACCTTTCCCATGTTGTACGGACGTAGGGTGAATCTCACACGCCTCTGTCCTCCTCAGGTACGCTGGCTGGCGTCATCGACCTGGCGGTGGACTGGATGACAGATCTGAAGGAAGGGGTGTGTCTCTCAGCCTTCTGGTACAGTCACGAGCAGTGCTGCTGGACGTCCAACGAGACGACGTTTGACGACCGCGACAAGTGTCCACAGTGGCAGAAATGGGCCGAGTTGATGACGGGCTACACTGAGGTCAGACACACCCGCACAGCAGTCCACCATTAACAATGTGCAGCGTGACGCTCTGAGTGACAGAACAATGTTGCCTTTCAGGGAGCCGGAGCGTACCTGTTGAACTACTTCCTGTACGTTCTGTGGGCTCTGCTCTTCTCCTTCCTGGCGGTGTCGCTGGTGCGAGTGTTCGCTCCATATGCCTGCGGTTCAGGAATCCCAGAGGTAATGCACACACACACTCTCCATGCTCCCTTCATTTGAGCCTACTAATGTCGGACATCTTTCTTGTGTTTTTTTCTGCAGATCAAGACCATCCTCAGCGGCTTCATCATCCGGGGCTACCTGGGGAAATGGACCCTGCTGATCAAAACGGTCACCCTGGTGCTGGCGGTGTCATCAGGCCTCAGCCTGGGGAAGGAGGGTCCTCTGGTCCACGTGGCGTGCTGCTGTGGAAATCTTTTCTGCAGCCTCTTCTCCAAGTACAGTAAGAATGAGGGCAAGCGGCGAGAGGTACGCAGCTGCAGCAGAGAGAGAGAGTCAGAGAGAAGTGTTCAGACCTGCTGCTGAGCTCAGGCCGTGTTCTGTCCTCTGTCCTGCAGGTGCTGTCGGCGGCAGCAGCAGCTGGAGTGTCGGTGGCCTTTGGAGCTCCGATCGGAGGAGTTCTGTTCAGCCTGGAGGAGGTCTGAGTGTTGTGGTTTCCTCTTGTTTGCGTGGTCTCTCTGGAGACTCACTCTTCATGTCTCCATCTCTCCTGCAGGTCAGTTATTACTTCCCTCTGAAGACTCTGTGGCGTTCGTTCTTCGCCGCTTTGGTCGCTGCCTTCACGCTGCGCTCCATCAACCCGTTTGGCAACAGCCGCCTGGTGCTGTTTTACGTGGAGTACCATACTCCGTGGTACATGGCGGAGCTGGTCCCCTTCATCCTGCTAGGTGTGTTTGGTGGCCTCTGGGGGACCCTCTTCATCCGGGCCAACATTGCCTGGTGCCGCCGCAGGAAGACCACCCAGCTGGGGAAGTACCCGGTCCTGGAGGTGATCGCTGTGACGGGGATCACTGCTGTGCTGGCGTACCCCAACCCGTACACCCGCCGCAGCACCAGTGAGCTCATCTCTGAGCTCTTCAACGACTGTGGCGCGCTGGAGTCCTCGCAGCTCTGCGATTATATCAACAACCCCAACATGAGTCGGCCCGTGGACGACATCCCAGACCGCCCGGCCGGGCCCGGGGTCTACAATGCCCTGTGGCAGCTCGCCCTCGCCCTCATCTTCAAGATCGTCATCACCATCTTCACCTTCGGCATGAAGGTCAGGATGAGAACGATGATGAAGAACATTTTCATTTGTCACCTTTCCTCCTCTGACATGTGACCGTGCCTCTCCTCCCTCAGATCCCTTCAGGTCTCTTCATTCCCAGCATGGCGGTCGGAGCCATCGCCGGGCGGATCGTCGGGATCGCTGTAGAGCAGATGGCGTACCACCACCATGACTGGATCATCTTCAAGAACTGGTGCCGGCCCGGTGCTGACTGCGTCACACCTGGACTGTACGCCATGGTGGGAGCCGCCGCCTGCCTGGGTGAGAGGACGCAGCTCAGACCGGCTGCTTTCACACCGCTGAAGCTGATCCTGACCTGTCTGTGTTTGTGTGTCCTCAGGTGGGGTCACCAGGATGACCGTCTCCCTGGTGGTCATCATGTTTGAGCTCACAGGCGGGTTGGAGTACATCGTCCCCCTGATGGCCGCTGCCGTCACCAGTAAGTGGGTGGCGGACGCCTTTGGGAAGGAGGGCATCTATGAATCCCACATCCAGCTCAACGGCTACCCCTACCTGGACGTCAGGGACGAGTTCACCCACCGCACGCTGGCCACCGACGTGATGCGGCCCCGCAGGAACGACCCGCCTCTGGCCGTCCTCACCCAGGACAGCACCACGGTGGAGGACGTGGAGACGCTGATCAAAGACACAGACTACAACGGCTTCCCCGTGGTCGTGTCCAGAGAGTCAGAGAGGCTGATCGGCTTCGTTCAGCGCCGGGACCTCACGCTCGCCATCAGTATGTTGATCAAACCAACATGGTTCCATGGTTTAAAAAGGTCGTTCTGACTCCTCTCTGTGTCCGTCCACAGAAAACGCCCGTCAGAAGCAGGACGGCGTGGTGAGCAGCTCCGTCGTCTACTTCACTGAGGACGCACCGCAGCTGCCCGCCAGCAACCCTCAGCCGCTGAAGCTGCGGCGCATCCTGAACCTCAGCCCCTTCACCGTCACCGACCACACGCCCATGGAGACGGTGGTGGACATCTTCCGTAAGCTGGGCCTGCGCCAGTGTCTGGTCACCAGGAGCGGGTAAGAGCAACATAAAACCTACAGCTACGATGTGGTCGAAGGCGAAACCTTCTTTGTGATGAGAAAACGTGTCCCTCTGTCTCTGCAGGCGTCTCCTGGGCATCATCACTAAGAAGGACGTCCTGCGGCACATGGCTCAAATGATGAACCAGGACCCAGAGTCCATCATGTTCAACTAGCAAGGCAAGCTCCACACGTGGTGTAAATAGGTAAAGGTGGTGTGATGTACTGCACCCTGTGAAAGCCCCCCCCCTACTCCTGACGGGCTGAGTTAACCCCTCCCCCCCTGTAATGACCACAGGAAGGATCGGCTTGTCATTTATTTATTGCTGCTAGTTTAAATGAAGGGAAGACTGAGGCAGCATCACGTGGAAACTAGCAGAGCACCTCACTGAGGATCAGAGCAGACCAGTGGGACCAGCTGTGAGGATGTTATTGCTGCACTTTTTGGTTCATGTGTTGCTGCCATATTTATGTGAATGCTGCCTGTTTGTTTTTATGTGACACTGACACACACTCTTTGTAATGTGGCTCATGATGCTGAAGGCTCCTGCACACACACAGCCTTCATCATCATCATCATCATCATCGTCCCTGTGTGTGTGTGTGTGTGTGTAGGAGCCTTCCGAAGCACTTCGGTTTCAGCGATGGTACGATAAGCTCTAAGAAAATAACACTAAGGCTCTCTAAAGATATCCGAACATAACGCATCAGAAACGTGTGTGTTCCTGACTCTTCACCCTGCTGTTCGTTTCCTGTGTTGTGATATTTGTTGGTGTAAAATAACCTCGGAGCTGCTTCACAGAGACTGGAAACAAAAAAAAAGAAGCAGAAAGCACTCCAACGTTTTTATTGCCAACAGAGAATGTATTGAAAAAACAAGTGTGTACATATTGACGTGTTTGCCTTTTATTTGACGTATTTATCAGAAAACCACACATTTGCACTTTTTTTTTGGATTTGATTTCATAAACCTTTCAATTATACCTGCAGCTAGACTGTAATATAAAAAAGTCCACTAGATGGCGCCATTTCAACAAAACAACAAGCTAAAGTCATTAATAAATTCTTAAAATAAAAATGATGACTCCAAACTAACTTTCAGCTGTAGTGACTTCCTCTCTCCAGCACACTGCTGCTGCTCAGAGCCTCCTCCTCCTCCTCCTCCGCCTCCTCCTCCTCAGGCCTTGGTGGTGCTCTGCTCCTCCTTGCTGGCTCTCTCCATGTCGGAGTAATACTCCAGGGCTCTGCGAACCGGCTCCAGAATGTGTTGCTGCAGCACAGTTAACAGACTCAGCTCAAACCAAACCGACCTGTACATATGCAGAAATAGAAGCGTCCTCACCTCCAGGCAGGGGAACAGCTTGGTGAGCTCGGTGAAGAGCGGCAGCAGGACAAACTGGATGAAGTTGGTCTGAGAGGACGGTTTGGACACTTTGTCTCGGTCCATGAACGGAGTCACTGGGAGCCCTTTGAGCTTCTCTGTGTCACTCTGCACCAAAAACAAACGGGAAATAAATGAGTGTTCCAGCTGGACTGAGCTGGACTCTGTCCCAGCTGGACTCTGTCCCAGCTGGGCTCTGTCCCAGCTGGACTCTGTCCCAGCTGGGCTCTGTCCCAGCTGGACTCTGTCCCAGCTGGGCTCTGTCCCAGCTGGGCTCTGTCTCAGCTGGACTCGGACTCTGTCTCAGCTGGACTCTGTCTCTAGACTCTGTCTCAGCTGGACTCTGACTCTGTCTCAGCTGGACTCTGACTGTCTCAGCTGGACTCTGTCTCTAGACTCTGTCTCAGCTGGACTCTGACTCTGTCTCAGCTGGACTCTGACTCTGTCTCAGCTGGACTCTGACTCTGTCTCAGCTGGACTCTGACTGTCTCAGCTGGACTCTGACTCAGCTGGACTCTGACTGTCTCAGCTGGACTCTGACTCAGCTGGACTCTGACTCAGCTGGACTCTGACTCTGTCTCAGCTGGACTCTGTCCTCGTCCTGAGTGTCTCCTGTCACCTGGTTGAAGAACTCCTGCAGCAAACAGTCCAGCCAGGGCTCTGCGACCGCCATGGGCCTTGCCTCGTTGGAGATGTCGCTGACCTTCACCATGATCTTCATCAGCTGGAAACAAGGACATAAGACACATTCCTTTCAAAATAAGAGCACCTTGGACTGAGGAAGAGGAGGAGGACTGTTTCCTCACCACTTCCTTGTGGTCCCTGTTGGTGAAGTTGAACACCGGCTGGATGACTTTGAACTTGCTGAGGATTTCATTGTGTCTCGCCATGTCGGTGGCCAGAATGCACCTGCCAAAAGTCATGTGACGTTAAAACTGAGCGGCGCCATTATGGATGAAGAGTGCTGTGAGCTGCAGCCTTACTTGATCATTCCTCCTCGGATGTGTTTGTACTGCTCGCTGGTCAGGTTCTTCAGGATGTTGCACTCTGGCTGTAACAACATGCAACAACGTTCATAAATACGTAGAGAAGATTGAAGCGAGGCGTCTGGACTTGTAGAGTTTTCTAGAAGACGTTTCTCTGCTCATCCAAGCAGCTTCATCAGTTCTAACTGTTTGGTGGGGAAACATGGTTTATATGTGGTTACAGACCTCAGTGGGTGGGTCTGGGTAAAACTTTAAAAAACTTACAAACAATAGCACTAAATGTTTCCATACTTACCTGTGATGTTCTGGCTGACTGGGCCAGGTGTGTCTAACGACTGGCTAACGACTATGAAACTCTTCTTCTGTGGAGTGGTTGTTTAGTTTCTCCAATGTACAGATCAGAGCATTCCTCACTGCACTGGACTGCATATATCACATTGCTGTGTTTCTCCCTGGGAGTCTGATCCTTCAGGTGAACCAGTCTCTGTCTCAGTGTTGTCATAGGTTTGAAATGGACCGGGATGTCATGGTTGTTGAAGATCCTGCGGAGTTTCTCTGATACTCCTGACACATATGGAATGGAGATGTTCTTTCTCCGCCTGGTGTCGTCCTTCTTCTTGTTGTTGGGGGGTCTTGTTTTTGTGGCTTTGATGAGTGCCCACTTGGGGTAGCCACAGGTCTGCAGGGCCTTCCTGATGTGGTGTTGCTCCTTCTTCTTCCCCTCTGAGCTGGTGGGTACAGTTTGTGCTCTGTGCTGCAGGGTCCTGATGACTCCCAGTTTGTGTTCCAGTGGGTGGTGTGAATCAAACAACAGGTACTGGTCCGTGTGTGTGGGTTTCCTGTACACTTCCACATTGAGGCTCCTGTCCTCCTCAATATGTACTGTGCAGTCCAAGAAGGCCAGATTGTTGTCCTTGGTGTCCTCGCGAGTGAACTTGATGTTGTTATCCACTGCGTTGATGTGTTCTGTGAACCGTTCCACTTCGTTAGTCTTGATTTTGACCCAGGTGTCATCCACATATCTGAACCAGTGGGTGGGGGTGGTTCCAGGATAGGAACTCAGGGCTCTTCTCTCCACTTCTTCCATGTAGAGGTTGGCCACAATAGGAGACACAGGTGATCCCATCGCACAGCCGTGCTTCTGTCTGTAAAAGTTCCCATTGTACTGGAAGTAAGTGGTGGTCAGGCAGAGGTCCAGACATCATCTTTCTACCACATACAATGCAGTGATTCCATCCATTCCCAGGAAGTTTGCACATACTCACAGTAAGAACAAAGGGCTGTCAACCAGTCCACCTCCGGCAGTTTCATAGTCGTTAGCCAGTCATTAGACACACCTGGCCCAGTCAGCCAGAACATCACAGGTAAGTATGGAAACATTTAGTGCTATTGTTTGTAAGTTTTTTAAAGTTTTACTCAGACCCACCCACTGAGGTCTGTAACCACATATAAACCATGTTTCCCCACCAAACAGTTAGAACTGATGAAGCTGCTTGGATGAGCAGAGAAACGTCTTCTAGAAAACTCTACAAGTCCAGACACCTTGCTTCAATCTTCTCTACGTATGATGACCTGGATGACTGAGAATCTTCATCAAAACGTTCATAAACCAGCGAACGTTCTGGTCCCTGAACGCATCGTGTTTCTGTACCTTGGCCAGGATGCCGAAGGCCACGGCGCAGTGGTGGTTCTCCAGCGGGGAGATGTCGTTGTATCGAAGAGCCAGGTCGGTCTGAGCGTTGATCTGCAGGAAGAGCGCACGTTAAAGGAGCATCCTGACCATGTGGAGACAAAGAGGGACCCTAAGGTGACCTGGTAGACGTTGTTGTATCCGGGGTGGTCCAGGTCGTGGCACAGCGCCGAGGTCAACATGATCAACAGGTCAATCCGTCCCAGCTTGCTCCTGAGGTCGGTGAGCCAGATCAGGCCGTACATCTGCAGGAGGAGACCCGGCAAAGAGCCGTCAGAGCGGACACGACAGCGCCGCAGACACCAGTGATGCTGCCGGGCCTCACCATCTGAGTGACGCAGAAGCAGTGCTGGAAGTTGTGGAAGGGGATGTTGTTGTAGTGGCAGTACACCTCAAACAGGAAGTTCTGCAGGACCTCCAGCTCGATGTGGAACGCCGTCAGGAAGTCCAGGTCGGTGTACATCACCTGCAGCAGCACCAGCATCTCCGCCTCCTCCCACTGCCTGTCAGCCACACCGCAGGAAGCCTGAGAGTGTGTGTGTGTGAGTGTGTTTTATCTGTGTGTGTGTGTGCGCACACTCACCAGTTATCAAAAATGGGAGTCTTCAGGTGCTCCCTCACTTCCTCCGTCACCTGCAGCGAGCTACAGCAGCACAGAGAAGACTCAGCGTCAACCCAAAACACAGAGTTCAGCACAGCCCGGCGGCGCCTCACCTCATGTTGAGGAACTTCATGCGGACTCGCTGGCGCTCCTCCTGCACGCTCAGCTGAGGCCTGTTGGGTTTGGTGGAGAACCTGCAGTGCTGCTGCTGCTGCTCGCCGTCGTCCTTGAACAGACCCATCCAGCTCAGGTGCTCCACGCTCTGCCAGGAGACACAAGAAACCTTTAAGGGACGGCTTCTCATGCAGCATCAGCTCCGCAGGCGGTCACTGACCTCCAGCTTCCTCTTGAAAGACTCCACCTGGCTCTTCAGCTCACAGATGATATCCGGCGTCCTCTCGATGACTTCGCTCTCCAGGTGGTGCAGCCTGAGAACACAAACAGTGAGTGTGTCCCACACACACGCTTCAGGAACTTCCCTCTGGGTGCACTCACCTGTCGTCCATCTTGTCCAGCTCCAGAGGCATCACAATGCCTGAAACGTCACACAGGAGCAGCTTTACATACGTTTGGACTACAAAAATGGTGGAAACTACAACTGCCCTCACTTACTGTGCACGTCTGACGCCACCACCTCCAGCCGGTAGTACGAGTCGGCGCTGTTGGCCTCCAGCCGGGGGGAGATGTTCACCACCCTGCCGCTCGTGCTGTACATCTTCAGGATGTGATGTGGCCCCGCCTCCGCCGCCGCCCGGAACAGCTCTGTCAGAGATGTGACTGGATTTCATTTAACCAGCCTGTTATTCAATGCTGACTGTAGGTCAAGAGCAGACAGGACACACAGGACAAAGCCCTTCAACCTGAGGACCTGTCAGCGCCACATGGAGGTCAGACGGGCACACGGTGAAAGATCAGACTCACCCTCCACCCTCTGACTGTGTCCTCTCATTTTAAATCCAGCATGTGATCCTGTTCAAAGGTGTAGCAGCCCTTCTTACCTTTCACATCTGCAGCAGAGCAGTCAGCCTCAAACTCGGCCCGCTCCAGCTTCCCGTTCACCGTGAAATAGATGATTTTTGCGGTCATCCCACGTGGCTCCTGACCCGCTCCACAAAGGGAAATGAGACCTCTTGACACTGACATGTACACCGTGGGTGTGTGAGGAGGTCACCTGCAGCTGACACACACCCCTCCCTCCCTCCACCCGCCCATCCATCCCTCCATCTGCCCATCCACCCCTCCATCCCTCCATCCACCCATCCATCCCTACACCCGCCCATCCATCCCTCCACCCATCCCTCCATCCACCCATCCATCCCTCCATCCACCCATCCATCCCTACACCCGCCCATCCATCCCTCCACCCATCCCTCCATCCACCCATCCATCCCTCCACCCGCCCATCTATCCCTCCATCCCTCCACCCACCCATCCATCCCTCCATCCACCCATCCATCCCTACACCCGCCCATCCATCCCTCCACCCATCCCTCCATCCACCCATCCATCCCTCCATCCACCCATCCATCCCTCCATCCACCCATCCATCCACCCACCCATCCCTCCACCCATCCATCCATCCCTCCACCCGCCCATCCATCCATCCCTCCACCCGCCCATCCATCCCTCCACCCATCCCTCCACCCGCCCATCCATCCCTCCACCCATCCCTCCACCCGCCCATCCATCCATCCCTCCACCCATTCATCCCTCCCTCCCTCCACCCACCCACCCATCCCTCCCTCCCTCCGCCCATCCATCCCTCCCTCCCTCCATCCCTCCACCCACCCACCCATCCATCCCTCCCTCCACCCCTCCACCCCTGCACCCGCCCATCCATCCCTCCCTCCATCCATCCCTCCACCCCTGCACCCGCCCATCCATCCCTCCCTCCATCCATCCCTCCACCCCTGCACCCGCCCATCCATCCCTCCATCAATCCCTCCATCCATCCCTCCCTCCATCCATCCATCCCTCCCTCCACCCATCCCTCCACCCGCCCATCCATCCATCCCTCCACCCACCCATCCATCCCTCCACCCATGCCTCCACCCGCCCATCCATCCATCCCTCCCTCCATCCATCCCTCCCTCCACCCCTGCACCCGCCCATCCATCCCTCCCTCCACCCATCCCTCCATCCCTGCCTCTGCCTGGCTGCGTGTAGTTACTCCGTCCTGCCTGCAAGGGTCGTCGTTCTGCGCCTTTCCCTTCACCCCGTTAGCTCTACGGCGGCTGGAATGGGACAAGCTCTGCCTGGCTGTGCTAAATAATAATTTATTCGTCTATTAACCTCCGTGTGTGGTTCGGCCGGCGGAGGCTCGGCGGCGCGGACATGAGCCGAGGCTCCCGGAGCTGAGCGCGGCGCGGGGCTGATGTGAGGGGACGGGAGCGCGGCCGGAGGCAGCGCCGCCACTTCGGACTTTTTTTTTTCTTCTTCTTCTGGGAACGAGTCGTCCAGACCATCCGGTGAGTGAGTCCGCAGCCGGCCACTGAATCAATAACTGTTTGGTTAACCCTGTAATAACAGCTCAGGCACGGTAAAGGTTAACGGTTCACCTCTGTGGACGTTAACGAGTTAACTTTAGCCCGCATAGCTAACACTAGCTTCACTGTATTTTGGGGTAAAAGCTGGCTAATAGCGAGCTGTGCTAGCTGTCAGAGCTAAGAGCTAAATAAACTGTTTTATCTGCGGCTCCACGCTCGGTTAGCTAAACTTTAAGCAGCCTCGGTGTCTCTTTAAGCTAGCAGCTAGCAGGCTAAGCACCGCCGGACACTCGGCTGGACCTGAGCGCGCTGTTTGGACACTCACTGTCCTTCTTTCTGCTTTAATGTGGACACAGAGGATGGACGGCTGTGTCCGGCGCAGCCCGTCGCAGCATGTCCCGGTGCTCACATCATCGGCATCAGCCGCCTCCTGAAGAGAACAACGCGTGAGTGAAGGGGGTCAAAACCTGCAGCAGGTCCTGCCAACTGTAAGGACACCAAGCGTGAGACCGGCTGGAGGTCTGCTGGTGCCCTCTGACTGCCTGCAGCCATGGAGGAGGAGGAGGAGGTGAGCATGGAGTACCTGCTGGAGCAGGTGCTGCACAAGGACCTGGGGAAGAGGCTCCAGGTGGGCCAGGAGATCATGGAGCTCATCCTGGACCAGGAGAAGTCTCCAGAGCTGGAGCAGGACCAGACCGGGCTGGACAGGATGGTGGACGCTGTGGCCAGCTCCTGGGTCAACTCCAGCAACTTCAAGGTGAGCAGAGATGGGAGGAAGGGGGACACGCTCCACATCTGTCCTCTTAAAATGAACCAGAAGCCGCTGACGGGGAGAACACATGAAGACACACAGTCGGTTTGCTGCTGATTGATTGGTGAGATAGTGTGTGTAGTTTATGCAGACACATGCTGGTTAATCAATAAGGTGGATGTACAGGTAAGGACATGGCTTTTCAGTATCTCACACACCAAAATGTAACCAATCAAATGTCTGCTTCCTGTGCTGTCCTGGAAACGCAGCCTCCTCCTCCTCCTCCTCCTCCTCTGGGGGGGCCATAATGGGGACGAGGCTCCCAGGCGAACTTGTCGTCGGTGGTGGCTGCGAGCTTAATTTACCAGCACCATTAGCCCAGTTTCCTTCCCTCTGTGACCGAG
The DNA here is from genome assembly GCF_900634625.1 of Parambassis ranga. Taxonomy (NCBI): domain Eukaryota; kingdom Metazoa; phylum Chordata; class Actinopteri; family Ambassidae; genus Parambassis; species Parambassis ranga. Next base: position 1,026,539 of record NC_041023.1, on the reverse strand, counting down.
CCAGCGGAGGAGGAGGAGGAGGAGGAGGAGGTGGAGGTGGACTTCCTTCCTCTGCTGTGAGTGTGAGGAGGACGGAGGCGTGCTCTCAGAATAATGGCCGCTGTCAATCGATTGGATGGCTGTGATGTAGATGAGCGGCCGTGCAGCCAGTGACAGATACAGACCGATACTGGCAGTAAAAGTCAACACTTACATGTGAGGCTGTGTGTTTATGAGCCTCACGCTCAGGACGTGGTTCCGCCCTGTGTCCAGCAGAGGGCAGCTCAGAGGACACATCCTGGTCTTTTTTTTTTCTTGCACGCCGCTGTTTCCTCTCAGAGTCAAAGAGAGTTTCCAAAAATTGCACCGTGGCCCGAGCACGAAGCTCAGGTGGTGCGCATGTGTTGATATGGTGTCAGCAGGGAAGCTCTCACTACACGTTCATTGAGTCTCCCGAACCACCCCATGACAAGGAAAGTTGCAGCCAGTGGCTCGGAGCTGGTATTGTGTAGTGTGAGTGCCGTCCTCTCTCATGGTGGGGTGTCGGGTTTGTGCTTCAGCACACGGAGTGACAGGCCGGGTCCGTATGTCGAGGTTCCACCATGTTCAGAACATTTATTTACAGTAGTTTGTGTTTTTTAGAGCAAAAGCTTGAAAAAATTACCCATAATCCTTTGCAGGCTAGTTCCCAGTGTATTGCTGTTGCTGCAGCTGTTTGTTTCGTTTCTGTCTCAGTTTCTGGAGGATAATGACTCTGTCACTGTGTGTGTGTGTGTGTGTGTGTGTCAGGTGGTTTTACTTGGGATGGATATTCTGTCAGCTCTGGTCAGCAGGCTGCAGGACAGGTTCAGGACACAGGTTGGAACAGGTGAGTCCCTGTACTGACTTTAAATCCTTGTTTTTTTTTATTTTCCCGCCCGCTCTCTGAATTCTTTTGTCTTTGTTTGTTCTGTGTCGGCTCAGTTCTGCCGAGCCTGATCGATCGACTGGGGGACGCCAAAGACCAAGTTCGAGACCAGGACCAAGCGCTCTTACTGAAGATCATGGACCAAGCTGCTAACCCACAGGTACACACAGCTGTTTGTCCAGCGGCTGCTTTAAGTGTTTAAGTGTAAAACGTTGACACACGTTCACCTTTCAGTTTGTGTGGGAGCGAATGATGGGAGGCTTCAAACACAAGAACAACAGGACCAGAGAAGGACTGTGCCTGTGTCTCATCTCAACTCTAAATGTGTAAGTGGGACATGTGGACATGTTGTGTGATCCATGGCTCCTGTCACAGCACCCCCTGGACATCTTGTTTGTCTTTGTCTTTCTCAGGTTTGGATCCCAGAGTCTGACGCTCAGTAAAATCGTTCCTCACATCTGTAACCTCCTCGGAGATCCCACCAGTCAGGTGTGTCCTCCCTCCTGACTTACTCCTGTGTCTGCCTCACAGCTCTGTTTGACGGCCCTCTGCTGGTGAAGTGTCATAATTACAGCCGAGCTACAGTCGTCCTGCAGCCCTGCGGCGTCCTCTGTAGCCATCATGTCCGTCCTCTGCCCGCTGTGCAGCGGGGTGTGTTGTCCCCTGATGTGCTGCAGAGGTCTATCATCACTGGAATCACACTTCCTGTAGAGGACAGGAAGCCTTGCCCATGAACTTCCCCTCTCAATGCCAAACATGCACACTGGAGCTCTTGTCTTCTCAGCTGTCAAGAAATAGAAGTTGTTTTCCTTTGGTCAGGGAGGAAGGAAGTAGAACGTAGTTTAGCCTCGCTGCGTTCTGCTCATGTTGTTGTTTGTGCTCTACTTCCTGCTTGTAGGTGCGTGATGGAGCCATGAACTGCCTGGTGGAGATCTACCGCCATGTTGGAGAGCGAGTGCGAATCGACCTGGGAAAGAAGGGTCTGCCTCAGTCACGGTGTGTCCCGAGCAGCGCCTCCTGACTTTGACATTGTGATTATTAGTGTTTGTTCGGGTATTACCCAGCAGGCGTCCCAGTCCGCCGCCGCCGCCGGTGTATTTTTGGATGCATTGAGCTCTCACTTTGGCCTATTTAACCGCTCTCCGGGGAGCCTGAAATAAGCCACACTCGTTTATTTTTCCTCACATCACGACACCGGCTGGTGCCGATTAGGCTGGTGCAAAATCGTATCGTGTGCAATGAATCGTCAGAAAAACTGTCACCGATTAATATTTGTCACTTATCGATTACGGCGATTAGTCGCGTGTCGTCATGATGACGCATTTTTGTGTGAGACGTACTCTCACCATCGCCCTCAAGCGCACACGTGAGCCCACAATAACAATAATGGCGGAAGGCAGCGGTGTTCAGTTAAATGATGCGGAGCAGCACGTTCCTAACAGAGGTTCAACGTCTGTCACCATAAGCCGGAGCACGAATGCACACGCATACGCGACATGCATTAGGTGTAAAGCATTGGTTGTTGCCATAGCAACTGGATGTTTGCTGGATCAAAGGAATGAACTCCGACTGCCTCCCGATCTTTATTTACGGACTCCACAGCAAGAAAGGAAAACATTACAACAGCGAAGTCTCCTCCAGCAGATATTGAAAGAATTCCACTCAGCCGAGAATCCGCGGTACGTTTAGTCATTGTGCTGCTTACGACCAAACTACGCGCTGGAAGAACATAAGGCAGCTTGATTTGCACACACACACATTTAAATGTGGAATCGTCCGGTTTGTTTGTTTGTTTTTCTGCTGCTGTTCTACAGTCTGAGTGAAAACATGCTCTAGTGTGGGACATATTCAGTCACAGGTTCATTTGCACACAGATTTTTTTTAACTTTAATAATCACTGATGTGACTTTTCTGAACTTATTTGTCCTGTTTAATGTTAACGTTGACATGCTCTGTGACCTGAAGATAAGAACATTTGAAGGACAAAGTTACTTTAAATGTTTGCTTCATTATTATTTTGAAGCAGTTTGTGCCTCTGTTATCAATACATATTTCAAACATGGCTGGTTTGGGCCTGATCACTACTTTAACCTGTTAGAATGAAGGCGTTCACTTGACTGATGATCTGTCAGAATCATTTTAGAACAATTTGGTGATTTAGAGTCAAAAACATGTCAGTGCAATTGTCATCAATTAATCGTTATCGGCTAAATGCCACAATTAATCGTGATTAGTTTTTAGTGCTGATTGTCCCCTGCTTCTGTCTCCAGGCTGAACGTCATCTTCAGTAAGTTTGACGAAGTTCAGAGGTCGGGGAACATGGTGCTGTCACCTCTGTCAGGTAAGATCTCATCTCATGGTCCCAGGAGCTTTCTCCGGTGTTTGTGGTCTGAGTGTGAGAGTAGCTGCTTGTTTTTATGGGATTCAGACAGAAGCATTGTCCTTTGGTTTCCAGTCTTTGCAGAGGGTGTGTTTGCAGAGAGCAACTTGAGCCGGTTCCTTTGTGTGACTGACTGAAAGCCTGACCCTGCAGAACCGGGATAGAAAGGTTTAGCTTTGTGCCAGATGTTGAGATGTTTGCAGGCAGGATGGCATTAAGCTGGTTTATGTGCCTCCCAGCTAACAGGCCTCCTCACTGTGGTCACATGACTTTCACACAGTGGTTTTTTTGTGGGGATTTGTTAGTAAAAGCAGCAGAGGAAGCTGAAGCTACAAAGCACAAGCGATAGAGGGCTCTTATTTTGTAGGAGTGGTGTCAGCTGTCATCCCCACAGTCACAAGACCAGGTTGGAGGGGAAGGGAGGAGGCAGGCAGCAGTGCAGCAGCTCTGAGCTGGGGACAGGACGGCAGAGTTTCTGCTCCGGTTAGGTCCACACTGGAAAGCTCGCAGGTAAACTTACATTTCAGACCTGCAGGAGTCATGTGTTTGTCTTATTGATGTAACAGCTGACTCTCTGTTGTCCGACCGCCGGGGTCTGTGGCTCATGCAGCCTTCTAATTACAGCGGGGTCATAATGAGGAGCTGGAGCTCAGTGGTGCGTGTGATCCAGCTCTGCTCTGCTCACACATTCAGATCTTTTAAAAGGGATTTCTTCATAACTTCTCAGCACAGACCTGGTGTCATATTCTACCTCTCTGGGCTGGCCGTGTGACGTGCACCTCCTCAGGAGGTCCTGCAGAGACCAGGCACCTGGCTGCCAGCAGGACTTGGGTTGCACCGTTGGAAACCTCCTGAATAATGGAGCCTGTGCAGACACACGGAGCGCCGTGCAGCAGAGAGTCTCTCACCGCTGTTAAATAAGTGCACAGAGGATCACCTGAAAGTGCTGAACAGAGTCAGGACGTGCACAGTCTTTCCTGTGGCTGTCACAGACAGGAAGAGTCCCCTCCACAGAGACAGGGGGACAGCAGACAGGAAGCGTTTTGCCTGCTGTTGTCCAGAAGTGAGGACGGGTCAGGCTGCTCCTCATTTAAAGGAGGGGTTGGGGGTGCATGCCTGAAGTGAACCTGGTGAGAAGGTGGGCCCGATGCTAGTGTGGGAATGTCCCTCCCTCTGTTGTTGCAGCTGGTTGGGAATTGCAGGTGAAAGGCAAGGGGGTGTTTCCCACTGTGCAGTGGAACCAGTTCTCATGTGGAGTCCTGAGCCGGAGCTGCAGGTCTGTGCTCTCCCACGCTCCTCTCCTCCTGGTCATTTTGTGGATTTGCACCAGGGGGATCAGCTGTCAGATTCCATCAGGCTCTGAGCCCCCAAAGACTTTGAGACACTGCCAGCAGGAAAACCTGTGACCTGCCATGCAGAGGAGGTGCTCGGCCTGATCATGTGATCAGAATCATAGAGGTGTGTATCAGCAGGTCTGTTTACATCGAATCCTCTGGGACTCGCTGACTTCCTGGTTGGATGAATGCTCACTGTTCATGATGTAAATCCTGTCAGACATGTGGCGCATGCTGCCATCTGGTGGATGTGGAGCAGGGCTGCTGTTTGTGCTGTGATGCTCCTCTGAAATATTTAATTGGCTGGGTGGAGATTTGGTGTCGCCTGACCTCTTAAAGGTGCAGCTGTGATGCACGTTGATGAGCTTCACGTGGACTCTGGTTGACCTACTTGCAGCTGGTGAGAGGCGGCTGCTTCCATCTTGTGTCTTATATATCGAGCAGCAGCGACCTTGTGCAGAAAAAGCGGCTCCAGCTGCTGCAGGCTGACGGAGGAAGCCTGCTGAACACTGACGGAGCAGCAGCTTCCTCTCTCTCCTGAGTCACCATCACACTGTAGCTGTCCTTCATCCCTGGCTCCACCCACCAAGCCCCGCCTCCATATTGAACACTTAGTTTATCCCTGCCTGACTCCTCCCTTCTCCTCCCATTGGTCCAGTCCTCCTCTTCCTCCTTTCCTTCATCCTTTTCTCTCCACCCTCTCTCTTCCACTTCCTCCATCCTGGTCCTGACTGCGTGTGTGCATCAGAAGTGAACTAGAGGACGAAGACGAAGAGTATCCTGTGGCACATGCTCCCTGACAGGAGAGGGAGGAGGCTGGGCGTCTTCCTCCCCTCTTGTTTCTCCTCAGCTAGAGGAAAAGATGTGAGGAGCACAGAGCGCTGGAGGGGGGACCTGACCGTCTGCCGGCATGCTGAGGAAACTGGTCTGCAGGCGGATCTGCTCCTGTAAGCTGCTGCTGCTGCTGCTGATTTAACAGAGAGGGGATGGTTGTGATCAGTGACCGGTGCCAAGGCACGACAGGAAGGAGGGAAAAGGAAGCGTGGCGGTGGCTGTAAATCTGCGTGGTCTGGAATGTAAACACGGCCTGCTCCCAGCTGAGACACACAGGACGTGATGCAGCCGGACTGTCCGTCTGTGAGCAGCGGTGCCGAGCTGCAGGAACAGGACGGAGTCTGCTGCTGTGCTGTTAGCAGTGTGACCTCTTCCTCTGCAGACCTGAGTGGATCCTTTAGGGGTTGAGGGTTTAAATGGCTCTTTGTATTCAGACTGGGTCTCTTTGGGTTTCCCTCCTGCTCTGTTGTGTTTACATAAACTGTGCGACTTCAGGTCACAGCTGAGGTTGTGTTGTTCCCTCAGTCACCTTGTGTTGATATTGAGAGGTGTTGCACGACACTTTGGTCCATGGAGGAAAAACTGCAACCTGATGACTGATGTGTTGGCTGGGTGCCCTGCTGTGTGTGTGTGTGTGTAAACTCTGAATAATGAAAAAGGATTGATTGCTTCCAGGGCAGATTCCTGAGCTCGGGGGGGGCCTCACGTGGCGCTCTGTTGTCCACCACAGGAGACATTTTCACAGGCCTGTGTCTCTTTTACAGCTTTGATTCTGCTGAACATGAAAATATGAAGTCGTTATTATTCTGAGTAATCAATACTTCTGAATATCATCCCGTCAGCAGGCTCTTTGCTCGGAGTGTGTGCTCATGCTCCTGTGGTTCCTCAGGGCTCCTGACCGGGAACACTGGACTAATTGTTGCCTTTATTGTCAGGGCATTGTGAGTCTGACCTCCCCTCCCCGCCGTTAGCTCGTTATGTTGATGTAGGAATGTGAGTTATGTGTCAGCTGAAGTCAACATGCAGAAATGTCAGAATGCGCCCGCCTGCAGCCTCCGTGCTGCCATTTTTCTGTTGCGTCATGTGACCAGAGCCCACCGCCACTGTTTCTTCTTCTTCTTCTTCCTCCAGACAAGAACTTTGAGGACGATGACTCGGTGGACGGCGGCCGCTCCTCCTCTTCGTCCAAAGCTGCCTCGCTGTCCGGGAGGAAGGCAGTGAGCATGGGTTCGTTCCGACGCCCCGCCTCCGCCAAGTCTGCAGGTCAGAGCCAGAACCTCCATCTGATGTTTGACGGTCTGATCAACATGGAACTCCATGTTGTCCTTCAGACTTTCCTCGCTCATGATGTGCAGTGTCCTCCATTTAAATCCTGTCTGCGTGTCTCTGTGTCTTCTGCAGGGAGGGACGGGTCTGGTGCCGGAGCTGTGGATGAGGAGGACTTCATCCAAGCATTCGAGGATGTTCCCACGGTGCAGGTAAGGAGGGCGTGTTTGTCACAGAGATGTAATAAGGACATGAGGACGTGAACTCAGCACCTCTGCTCCTCCATCAGATCTACTCTAACAGAGAGGTGGAGGAGGCCATGACGAAGGTTCGAGACGTGCTGTCAGACGACAAGCGGGACTGGGAGCTCAGAGTGGCAGCTGTAAGACCTGACCCCCCCCTCCTGTCTCAGTGAGGCTTGCTGACTGTTGTTGACTCTTTTTTTTTGTGCTCCTGCAGCTGAAGAAGGTGCGATCGCTGCTGCTGGCTGGCGCAGCTGAGTTCGACGGCTTTCCGCAGCAGCTGCGGCTCATGGAGGCGGCGTTCAAACTGTCCGCCAAGGACCTCCGGTCTCAGGTGGTGAGAGAGGCTTGCATCACTCTGGGGTAAGACGTTTAAAGGTCACAGGGTTCCCTCAGGAACTCTGGACCCCAGCTCTGAGTCTGTGTATCCTGGATAAAGAAGCTGAGCTCTGTCCTCCTCCCGTCTCCAGCCACTTGTCATCGGTCCTCGGCAGCCGCTTCGACCATGCAGCGGAGGCCATCATGCCAACTCTCCTCAACCTGGTCCCCAACAGTGCCAAAGTCATGGCCACCTCTGGCGTGGCCGCTATCCGCCTCATCCTCCGAGTACGTACCTGCTGTCTTTCTCACATGGCTGAGGCAGCGTTGTGAGGATGTTTTATGTCTAGAAGAGAAGGCTGCTTGTTGTCAGATACGCTGTAATCTGTGCAGATTAAGACAGCCGTTTCTAACAAGCTGGTTTCATTCTGCAGCGCACACACTACCCTCGACTAATCCCCATCATCACCAGCAACTGTACCTCCAAATCTGTGGCGGTCAGAAGGTGAGACTGTCCCCGTCCCCTCATGTTTGTTCTTCCTAAACTGCGCTCCTGTGCTAAAGTCCACTTCCTGTCTGCAGGCGCTGCTATGAGTTCTTGGACCTGCTGCTGCAGGAATGGCAGACCAGCTCCCTGGAGAGGTGAGAAGGGATTACTCTGGGATTACACATTTATAAACAGAAAATAATGGATTACTTAAGAAACGGGAGAAGCAGGGGCACGGGTGTGTGTGAGCGGCCGGAGGCTCTGCGTGCTACCTTGTGAGGAAATGTGACACCAGCCGGGTCAAGGTCTATCTCAGCAGTTTCCATGGCGATGCCAGGGGGATCTCTGTCCGCCTCCAAAAGGCTCATTGTGTTTCTGCCTGGCTGCTTCCTGCCTCTGCCGCCAGGGAGAAACCCGAGATGACCCGCGAGTATCAGGGGAGCTCTCTGCTTCCCATCGATTCTTCAGAACCGACCCTAATGTGTCCGTCACTGAGGACCCGAGCCCGGGTTTCATACATGTATCTGTGCTTGTGATGCTTGTAGTTCACATATTCTGACTCTCTGTCTGCAGACATGGGGCAGTGTTAATGGAGACTATAAAGAAAGGGATCCATGACGCAGACGCCGAAGCTCGCTCTGTTGCCAGGAAGTAAGTCACACCACCCGGCCAAAATGAATTTTCTCATCTCTCGCTGAGGCAGAATAGTTTGGATACAGATGTGTTTGGCTGCTGCTGCAGATGTTACTGGAGCTTCCACGGACACTTCAGCAGGGAGGCGGAGCAGCTCTACCAGGGGCTGGAGTCGTCCTATCAGAAGGCTCTGCAGGCTCACCTGAGGAGCGGAGACAGTCTGATGTCGCTGCCGGCCTCTGATCGCTCGTCCTCTTCATCTCAGGAGAGTCTGAAGTAAGCCTCCTCCTCCTCCTCCTCCTCCTCTCTGATTGATCTTTTAGTAGTTAGTCTGCCGATCCAGGACTGATCATAGATCTATTTCTGTGATTTAAAGGGGCGCTGCACCATCCTGCTCCTTTAAATGATTCGCTCAGTCTCAGCTCAGTTTGGAGGACTGTGTCCTCACTCACGTATTTCATGTCTTCCTCCACAGTCGACCCCTGTCAGTAAAGACCACCGTTGGAAGCAGCTCGGCCAGATGTAAGGACTCAGCGATGATTTTTGCACTGTGTACCATGATGTGCCTGATCAATAACGATCGCTTCTCTGATCCTCCTCCAGCCAAAGCCGGCCACGCCTCCCGCACACCTGCTGCAGCCTCCTCCCCAAGTTCGCTCCAGCGGTCTCGCAGCGACGTGGACGTGAACGCCGCGGCCACCGCCACCGCCCGCACCAGGATGCCCGCTGTGCCGTCCGCCGTGCAGGCGTCGCCTTTCAGCTCGGCCTCGGCTCTGCCTCCCGGATCCTATGCTTCACTCGGTAAGACAGCTGGTCACACGCATAGGGGGGCAAAAGTAAAGTAAACGTGTCCCAAGTGTCCCTGTAGAGGCACGTCTTTGTCCACATGGGCTGGTCCCAGCTGTTTCCCTCCAACTCACCTCTTCCTCCAGCATATCTGATCTTAAACTCTTGACCCTGAACCCTTGTTGTGTCTCTCCTGGGCTTGCCCACCTGTCAGACGGCCCGTGGTCTGTTAATGCAGATGGTAAGCTGTGTGTTGGTGTGTGTGTGTGTGTGTGTGTGTGTGTGTGTGTGTGTGGACACACTCCTCCATGTCTCCCATCAGTACTGTAGTGGTGGTCATGGTCTTGGAACTGTCAGTGCATGGACTGTCTGCATGGTTTCCTGTGGTTCCTCCACAACGTTCAGCCCTGTTCTGCTGCTGTCAGTGAGAGTCCTGAAACCCTGTCAGCACCGGACCCAGAGGCAGGACTGCCATCGATTATGTGACTCTACACACTATTGATCATGTAGAGGAGTAAACATGGACACCTGAGCGCTGAAGACGTCAGTAAACTCTGAAACAAACCTTGTGATGTCAGAGTCTGTCGGACACTGCTGCATGTGGCTGACCTGTCCCTCGGTGTGTTGATGTGCACGCCACACGTCCATCTGTTGTCCACACAGTCCCACAGCTGTCTCCGAGGAAAGGATTGTCTTCTTACAGTTTCTTCTCAGTGACAGATGTTTGTAATGTGACCACCCCCCCCCCCCCACTCAAACCCCTCAAACAGCTGCTCCCTGTAGGAGAGCTATGACTTCACTGCTCCTTCACTAACAGCAGCTGTCTTCATGCTCCGTTCACTCTCTCTCTCTGTCCTCTCGCCCTCTGCTTCCTCAGGTCGAGTGCGAACGAGGAGGACGAGTGCAGGAAACGGCCCGTCGGTGACAGACAGCCGGGGTCGGAGCCGAGGGAAAGTCGTCTCGCAGTCCCAACGTGAGCGGCGTCCCGATCTGCAGGTTCAGCAGCTGTCTGCGGTCTTTCTGACAAACGTCTGTCTTCTGTCCCAGCTGGCAGTCGTTCAGGGTCTCCCGGGCGCCTGCTGAGCTCCACCTACGGCAGGATCCCCAGGCCGACCATGGGCGGCGCCGCCGCCGCAACCACCGCCAGCGGTGCCTCCGCCGGCCCGTCCGACAAGAGCCGACCTCGAGGTCACCGCAGCCAGGGCTGCAGCCGCGAGACCAGCCCCAGCAGATCAGGCTCAGGTGAGGAGGAAGAGGAGCACTCCTTCATTACAGAACAGTGAAGAGGAGGAGGCAGGGGTTTTGAGCGGGAAACGGATGAGATGAGTTTGTAAAGTGAAAGCACCACACCACCTTTTCCTGAGCGCGACGTGCACAAGCGCCTCCCATGACCAGTTCTCCTGGCTCCTTCTCCTCATACTAACCCTGCACCTCCTGCAGTCTGACTCTCCTCCTCCTCCTCCTGCCTGACTAACCATGTCTGCAGACCTTCAGGTGTGTCAGTGTCCTGCTTCCTGTGCTACAAGCTAAACTGTCCCCCTGCACTGCTCTCTGTCTGTCTGTCTGTCTCTGCCTCACCTCTCCAGCCCGGAGTCGAATCCCTCGACCCAGCATGAGTCAGGGCTGCAGCCGCGAAACCAGTCGCGAGAGCAGCCGTGACACCAGCCCTGCCAGGGGTTTCTCCCCCCTGGGTGAGTATGGTACTGAAGACAGAACCCCCTCCCCCCATCCATCCAGTTTAGTGCTAGATTTCTTCCTCTTCCTCTGCATGCTTCTTTTAAATGTCCAGATTCTGTCTCCAAATCCTCTGAGGCTGATGTGGACGTTTTATTCGTTAGAAGTTTGAAATAATTCCTTCTGGTCTTTCCTGATCTTGCGTCCTCCTCCAGCGACCCGCCGTCACTCCCGCTCCACCAGCGCCCTGTCCTCTGCAGAGTGCTACTCAGGTGACCCGAGAATAAAAACAATGTGACGCAAAGCTCTCATTGACATTCCTGATAGAGTGAAGAGTCTCCTGCATGGCCTCAGTCAGCCTGATCTTCACAATTACAGAAACATTTCATGTGGCAGGAGGAAGACTTGGCTGGTTCTGGTTGTGAAGATGCAGGTTGTTGCATTATGTTGCTGCTTCTTTTGATTGATCTCACTGCTCAGACTCTCACACATCATCTCATGCTGTTTCAGCTCATTAAAACATTAAAGTACACAGAGGCCGTTTGCTTCTGTCAATCGGACGTTTCTCAGTGCGGCCTCATCCTGCCTGTTACCTGCATCTTTCATCCCTCATGTTTCCTCGCCTCTGACGCCTGCGTGTGACGTCTCTCCTTCTGCAGACCGACTGTCCCATCAGGCTCGGATCTCGGCCTCCGTCAACGCCATGAGGATCCTCAACACGGGCACGGAGGTGGAGGCGGCCGTGGCAGACGCTCTGGTACAAACGCATCATGTGTGGTTGACTTTCAGACTTTTCCAGTTGCTGTATAATGCTGCAGTAATCTCCTCTGTGCTCTTCTCTCGGTGTAAACGTTCAGCTCTTAGGAGACTCGAGGAGTAAGGTACAAACCGTTAATCCTCCGTGTTACCGCATGCAGAGCATGAGCTTTTAAACATGGATGAAAGTCAGCTGTGAAACATTTCCTCACATGTCTTCACATTCTTCAGAGTGACAGCCAATCAAACATAGCTTCATCCACCCCTCTTCATTCACGCATGCCGTTTCTCTAGCTGCATGGTAGATCCTGCGTCGCGCTGCTGCTGTCTCACTGTCGTCTCTCCTCTGACTCAGCGGAGGCCGGTGAGGCGGCGCTTTGAGTCGCCAGGCATGTACTCCGATGACGACGCCAACAGCGACGCCTCCAGCGCCTGCTCGGAGCGCTCGTACAGCTCCCGCAACGGCGGCGTGGCGCCTCACTACATGCGTCAGACGGAGGACGTGGCGGAGGTGCTGAACCACTGCGCCAGCTCCAACTGGTCCGAGAGGAAGGAGGGGCTGCTGGGACTGCAGAACCTGCTGAAGAGCCAGAGGACGCTCAGGTGAGTGTGAGGAGAGTGGAGGTTAATCATGAGCCGTGACGGCTGACTGACGCGCTGCTTGTTTCTGTCTCAGCCGGGTGGAGCTGAAGAGGCTCTGTGAGATCTTCACCAGGATGTTTGCAGACCCCCACAGCAAGGTGAGAGAACGTGGGGGGTGGAGCTTAGCTGCAGCGGCTTGAGCCTCCGTCTGTCGGGGGGAAACTAACAGGACGAACTAACAGAGTGTTTTTTGTTGCATGCGTCCTCGCTGCTGCGGACTCTAACAAACCACAGAGAGTAAGTCCTACTCACCTCGTCCCTGTGTGATGTCACACCGCAGCACCTCAGACCACACACAGTCCCTCCTGTCCCGCTCCTCCTCTTCATCACCCCTCTCTGTCTCCGCCTCAGGTCTTCAGCATGTTCCTGGAGACTCTGGTGGACTTCATCATCCTGCACAGGGACGACCTGCAGGACTGGCTCTTTGTCCTGCTCACTCAGCTGCTGAAGAAGATGGGGGCCGACCTGCTGGGCTCCGTCCAGGCCAAAGTCCAGAAGGCCCTGGATGTCACAAGGTGACCGGTCCTTCAGCACGGGGATGAGTGTGATGTTTGTGTGGTGCCTGACGCTCAGCCCTGTCCCCCTGCAGAGAATCCTTCCCGTTTGAGCAGCAGTTCAACATCCTGATGCGCTTCATCGTGGATCAGACGCAGACGCCCAACCTGAAGGTGAAAGTGGCCATCCTGCGCTACATCGAGGCTTTGGCTCGCCAGATGGATCCCGCCGACTTCGTTAACTCCAGCGAGACGCGCCTCGCAGTCTCTCGAATCATCACGTGGACCACCGAGCCCAAAAGCTCCGACGTCCGCAAGGTAGGAGGCGGGACGGAGCTTCAGCGCCGCCTGCGTCTTCTCCTGGTTCTGTGTTCGTTGTAGTGTTTCTTTGTTTGTTCTTTCAGTTTGTTTTGTTTGCTTCCTCATTATTTTTATTTTCCTAATGTTCATTCCTCCATCCGCCACACCCCCAGACCCTTCATAACTGGGCAGGGGAGGATTTCTCAGGCCGACCCAGCACCGTGGCCTCTCTGCCCGGGGAGGGCAACCTGGAGGAGAGGTGCAAGCAGGTAGATGCTCCATCAGACGGCATGAGCCGCATAAATGACCTCTAACCTGACAGGACGCAGCCGCGGTCTGCAGGGTGTCTGTGCAGCCATGAAGGATTAACCCTTTCAGCACTAATCACTCCTAAAACCGCAGCATGAGTCATGTTCAGAATCTGGAGATGGACAAGAAGCTTTCTGCATGATGATGATGATGATGATGATGATGATGCAGTTTGAACGAATCATGTCTCTTTCAGTTTTGCATTCAGCTATTCATGCTTTGTTTTTTTACTGTGTGTGTGTGTGTGTCTGTGTGTGTGTGTGCAGGCGGCCCAGGTGGTGCTGATCGCCCTCTTTGAGCTGAACACACCAGAGTTCACCATGCTGCTGGGCGCTCTGCCTAAAACCTTCCAGGATGGCACCACCAAGCTGCTGCACAACCACCTGAGGAACGCCAGCGCCAACAGCGGCATCAGCATGGTACAGACGCAGACACACACACACACACACAGACACACACTGATGTCCTGAGTGATTTGTCTGTGTTTTGTCGGCCTGCAGGTGTCTCCCAGTAACCCGGCCGGTCGGACTCCGCCTCGCCAGCCCAGCAGCCGCAGCAGCCCGCTGACCTCGCCCACCAACTGCTCCCACGGCGGCCTCTCTCCCAGGTCTGCCGCCATGTTTCCCGTTTTAAACACAGCTGATCCTCTGATTCTGCCAGTTCCTTCATTCCCACAATCACTCAGACGTCGGTTTGATGAAGCTTGTGGTGCCTTCATGATCTTCACTTAATGAATTTAGAGGAGAAGGCTCCTGACCCGCGGCCGGGGTCAGAGGTCAGAGAAGAGGGGCACAGTGTGGACTAACTGACACATGTTACCGTCATGTCAGGGTGCTAATAATCCCTAATAATCCATAATCCCTGCTGTACTAACTCTGACAACAGTGCTGCCTCTTTAGTTTCTCACATCTCTGCCTTCTCTCTCACTGCTCTCCTCCCTCCTCTTCGTCCTCCTCTTCCTCCCCGGCTGGTTACAGTCGGCTGTGGGGTTGGAGCGCAGACGGACTCTCCAAGTTCCCTCCTCCACCCTTCCCCTCCCCTCCTCCTCCACCTCCACCCACTGCCCACTCCTCCCTCAAGGCCCTGCGGCGAGCTTACTCACCCAGGTAACCCTGCTTCCCCTCTCCCTCCTCCTCCTCCTCTCCCCTGGTATGAACCTCTGACTCTTCTGCCTCTTCCTCCTGCTCCTCCTCCCGCTCCTCCACCTCTTCCTCCTCCTTCCTGCCTCTCCTCTTCCTCCTCTCCCCTGGTATGAACCTCTGACTCTCTGACAGCCTGCTTCTTCTGCTCCTGCCTCTTCCTTCTCCTCCTCCTCCTCCTCCTCCTTCTCCTCCCTCCTCCTCCTCCTCCTCCTTCTCCTCCTCCTCCTCCTCCTCCTCCTCCTCCTCCTTCTCCTCCTCCTCCTCCTCCTCCTCCTCCTCCTCCTTCTCCTCCTTCTTCTCCTTCTCCTCCTCCTCCTCCTCCTCCTCCTTCTTCTCCTCCTTCTTCTCCTCCTCCTCCTCCTCCTTCTCCTCCTTCTTCTCCTTCTCCTCCTCCTCCTTCTCCTTCTCCTCCTTCTCCTCCTCCTCCTCCTTCCTCCCTCCTCCTCCTTCCCCTGGTATGAACCTCTGACTCTGACAGCCTGCTTCTTTTGCTCCTCCTCCTCCTCCTCCTCCTCCTCCTCCTCCTCCTCCTCCTCCTCCTCCTCCTCCTCCTCCTCCACCTCTTCCTCCTCCTCCTCCTCCTCCTCCTCCTCCTTCCTGCCTCTTCCTCCTCCTCCTCCTCCTTCCTGCCTCTCCTCCTCCTCCTCCTCCACCTCTTCCTCCTCCTCCACCTCTTCCTCCTCCTCCTCCTCCTCCTCCACCTCTTCCTCCTCCTCCTCCTCCTCCTCCTCCTTCCTGCCTCTTCCTCCTCCTCCTCCTCCTTCCTGCCTCTCCTCCTCCTCCTCCTCCTCCACCTCTTCCTCCTCCTCCTCCTCCTCCTCCCTGCCTCCTCTGCTTTCTGTGCCTCCATCTGCTCTCTGTGTCTGCACCCTCCATCAGTCTGCTTCGTGTTTTGGACGTTGCTGAGCTGAGGACATGTCTCTGTGTCCCTCACTTCTCTGTGAACATGCACGGCTCTGCACGTGCACTCTGACACACTGTGGAGCACGGTGCTGCCTGCTTCCCGTCATGGTCGGAACCTCCTGTCGTCATGTTTCAGTGTCTTCTTGGTGGACTTTGTTTGGTCCATGTCAGGGAAAGTGTCCTCATCCTTAATCAGACAGGATTATAATCTGTACACACAGCTGACCGCATGCGATGATCTGTTTTTGTATCCAGCATGTTGGAGTACGACAGCGAGAACCTGAACTCTGAGGAGATCTACAGCTCTCTGCGCGGCGTCACTGAGGCCATCCAGAACTTCAGCTTCCGCAGCCAGGAGGACCTGATGGATCCGCTGAGACGGGACGGCAAGAGGGACGGCGTGGTGCGTGTCAGACCGTCTCTGCACCACCTTTATGTTTCATTCATGTCTGACATGCCGTTGTGTTCTCAGCCTGGAGGCGGGGCGTCCCCGGACTGCGGGGACGTGGTGGAGGGTGGGCGCACGGCTCTGGATAACAAGACGTCTCTGCTGAACACTCCTTCGCCACGATCGTTTGCCGGGCCGCGGTTCAGAGAGTACAACCCGTACAACTACACGGACAGCATCGGCACGCTGGACAAGGCGGCGCTGAAGGAGGCGCTGTACGAGGACGCGGTGGAGCAGCTGAGAGACGGTCAGCGTTTGAAAGGTGTACCCTGTCCCCTTGTGTCTCTAAAGCTTAAAGTCTCCCTCTCTCCTGTCCTCCTTCGCAGGCCGCCGACAAGAGTGTGTTGAAAATAAGATCCTGAACCCCAAAGGTTTCCCCGGTGAGCTCCTGATGACAGTTTACAGGACTGTAAATGTAACACAGACTAACACGTCTCCGTCCTCACACAGCGGGCCCTGCAGAGCAGCTGGAGCTGGTCGGGGAGCTGCTGAAGGAGCTCTCACAGGGCCAGGCGGGGGAGAGGGGCCCCGAGGAGCGTCGGGGGACCCTTCTGGAGCTGCTGAAGGTGGCCCGTGAGGACAGCCTGGTGGTGTGGGAGGAACACTTCAAGACCATGCTGTTGCTGCTCCTGGAGACGCTGGGAGACAAAGACGTGAGGACCCGAGCCGCTGCCTGTCAGTCGTCGTTGTAATGTCTGTGTGATTTTGCATGGTTTGTGTCCTCTCAGCACACGATCCGGGCCCTCGCTCTGCGAGTCCTCAAGGAGGTCCTGAGGAACCAGCCGGCCCGCTTCAAGAACTACGCTGAGCTCACCATCATGAAGACGCTGGAGGCCCACAAAGACTCGCACAAGGAGGTGAGGTCTGAAGGCTTTGTATGAAAACAGGTTTCCGTCGGACCCTCCTTCACATCCTCTCCTCTGCTGGTTGAAGGTGGTGCGAGCAGCTGAGGAGGCGGCCTCCACGCTGGCGGGCTCCATCCACCCGGAGCAGTGCATCAAGGTGCTCTGTCCCATCGTGCAGACGGCCGACTACCCCATCAACCTGGCCGCCATCAAGATGCAGACGAGGGCCATCGAACGCATCACCAAGGAGCCGCTGCATCAGCTGCTGCCCGACATCATCCCCGGGCTCCTGCAGGTGAGGCGGGCGGCGTCAGGTGGTGTGAGGCGGTGTGGTGAGGCGGCTTTGTGGTGGTCGGTCTCAGTCAGTGCTGTGTGATGTTGCAGGGCTACGACAACACTGAGAGCAGCGTGAGGAAGGCCAGCGTCTTCTGCCTGGTGGCCATCTACTCTGTGATCGGGGAGGAGCTGAAGCCGTACCTGGCTCAGCTGACCGGCAGCAAGGTGCGCTCACTTCCTGCCTCCATTTCCTTGACAACGCCATCATGTTTAACCTCGTGTTGTCTTGCCCCCCCTGCAGATGAAGCTGCTCAACCTGTACATCAAGAGGGCTCAGACCTCCACCAGCAACAGCAGCAGCTCCTCCGACATCTCCTCCTACTGACCCGCTGCAGCAGAGCCCACGTCAGGCGTTCAGCAGTGGGATCATGAACGTTTCCCTCGTAGGACCAGACTCACCATCCGTCCCATCCTTCATCTGCTGGTGAAGCTTGGCGAGGAGCTCGTGGCGCCGTGGCTCCGGCTTCACGACCCTCCGCCCGATCCTCCACATTACCACTAGAGTCATGAGCCTTAAGACTTCCATCAGAGTGTGATGGAAGTCACCATAGCAACCATTCGTCGAGGCCTGGAACCCCTCCTCCTCCTCCTCCTCCTCCTCCTCCTCCTCCTCCTCCTCCTCCTCCCGGCCGTCTTTCTGAGACGAATCTCTGCCAGCGGGAGGTGAGTCTGAGCGAAGAGGAGCTCCTTCCTCGCCGCGGCTGTCAGTATTAACCCACTTATGGAACAATGTTTGGCTTCGACACATCAGACCTTATTATAGTACATGAATGTAAAGAGCTTTGAATGGGTCTCACCTGTGTGGGTGGATCAGTCTGTTAACGAAGAAGAGAATCAGGATCATTTGGCTGGCCAGTGATTGTTAAGCAGCAGAATATTTTAATGTGATTTCAAACTAAATTTGAGTTTTAAAACTACACAGTAGTTTTTATTAAGAATCTGAAATCTAAAATAATCCCCTGAAGTGACAGCAGCAATGTGAATCAGTCCAAACTGGAGACTACTGTTTGATCCCCAAATACTCCCTTGTATATTCATATATATATTTATATGTTAAAGCGGAGGTCTTTAAATTGAATCATCAGCAGGTGATGAATGTAGAAGTCACTTGACCTTAAAAAATGTGAAGTTCATCAGACAATCCGAGTTCCTCTGACAGCGCTGACGGATGGATGGTGAAGTGCCAGCGTGACGCAGGGTTGAAGAATAAGACGCCTGCACATTAGCAATAAACTCTGAGGGACGCAGCCTGGAGCTCTGTAGGTCTCCATCGTCTTCCTCTCGCTGGTCATTCTTATTTTTAATTTTAAAAAAGTGCATCTATAATAAAATGTTACTGCTGCTTATCATGATACTAACAAATGCGCCTAATAACTCCAGTGTGTGTGTGTGTGTGTGTGAGCTGAGGGTTTAGGTGGGAGGAGGAGGAGGAGGAGAGGTGAGTGAACACCGGAGCAGCCTCCAGAAGGCCAGGGGGCGCTGTGACGCAGCGTTCCCAGGCCTTACGGCGTCTCTCCTCCACCCGTCAGCTCAGCACTTCGACAGTTAGATGGGCTCTGGACTGAATGTGGCCTCCTGATCCGGTCCAGTGTTAGGCGCTCACTTCCCTTTACTTCTCTGTACAGTATAAAGTGCATGTCACAGTAGGATGTGAGCCTCTGTAGAACCTCTTCCTGAATGTGTGCCTTTGGAAACGTGTCTGTACAAAACTAACCTGTACTAACTCTGCTTCTTACTGTGGACGCCGAGCAGAACTCCATGTGTGGGCGAAGAGCTGTAAATAAGCTTCCTCTCCATGAAACCACTTCCTGTGCATGGCTCCTGTTGAGTAATATTTATGTTTGATTTCCTGTGTATGACTGTACATATTTCCATGTTTGGTTCTCTTTCACCTGTGATAGACTTTGCAGAACTTGAAATAAATAAATAAACCCTTCTGTTCGTGTGTCTCCTCATCCTTTACACTCTGTGGACTACACTTCCCATGGGCACTTGCGCACGAACGTCACAGGTGTTCTCCAAAAAGACTGAGAACGATAAAAAAAAAAATACAAACTGATGGAGTGTGATGGGCAAACACCCGCCACCAGGTGGCGCTCCGAGCACTCTGATGAGCACTACACTGCTGTGTGTGCAGGCCTGGACAACACTCCCATTGGAATCTTGGAAGTTTTTTTTTTAAAGGTAATCGATCATATTTATAAATTTGGGAACATTTGTGTTACTGTTATTAAAACAGCTGAACAAAAGCTGCTTCCTTATTTTCAATCATTTTTGATTTAACAACAACAAAAGTCACACTTGTGATTATTTGTTGAAACATAAATTAAAACTAAGATTAGGAATTAAACTCTCATTAGTTGATCGTGAACTTCCCCTCGGGGATCGATAAGGACCTGTCTGTGCGCGCTCTTTGAGCGGGGCCGCGCTTGGTTCGTGGATGAGCGCCGGCCGCGGTGGGGGGCGGGGCCTCTCTCCGCGGTGGCCCCGCGTGCTTCATCATCAGTATGCGCGTGCGGGTAGAAATTAATTTCATTAACGCCCCCCCCTGTTTAAAGGCCCTCATAGTGTATGATTAGCGCGCGTTTCCCGTCCTGGCTGCGAGTGGCGGCTGAGGTCGGGAGGTCGCGCAAATGAAAGAGAACGACTTCATTGTGAGATGACTGGCTCATAAATCATCGGCCGTTTTCTATAAATCACGGCAGATGGCAGGGAGCGCGCCGGGGCCCCTGGGAGCTCGGAGCGGCCCCTGCGCATGATGGGTAGGGCCGGGCTGAGCGCGCGCGGAGGCTGGCAGAAGCGCAGGGTCCCTGGGTCACTTCCAGTTTGTGGAAGCTGGAAGACGTGAGGTGTGGTGGAGGCGGGCCAGAGGCCGGGCCGGGCCGGGCCGGGCCGGGCCGCTGCCCCCTCCCCGCTGATGAGATGCAGACCCCGGAGGTCTGCGCGCAGCTCGTCCCCGCGCTGCCCTCCGTTTAACAGGTCTAATCCGCCTGCTTAATATGGAGACAACTCCATCCCGGGCCGGCCCCGAGCTGCACTGAGACCTGTCAGGCTGACACTCGGAGTCCGCCCCGGAGGGCCCCGCGCACACCGTCATTATTCATCATGATTATTTAACGGGGCCGCACCGCAGCCCGGAGCCGCGTTTAAACCGCCTTTCTGTCCGCTTCTCACCCGCAAACACCGGCCTGGAGCGCAGGCCTTTCAAAGATGGCCGCTTGTTAAAGTTGTAACTTTTCACTACACTTCCCAGAAGCCACCTGAGTTTTTTTTCTCTCTTCTTCTACGAAGTGCTTGTTAGCACGTTAGCACTTCCGGGATCGATTGTTTTTAAATTAACGACACAAAATAAACCTTCAATAATTGTCTTATAAACACGCTGAATAAAATGCAGCACTTTTTACCTAAACAAACGATGTTTGTGTTATTTTGTTGTTGTTCCCGTGTTGTTTTTCCTTCTGTCCTCTCAGCTAACCGCGGTCAGCCATTTTACCTGCTGTTCCTCACTTTGGCCAGAAGGGGCAGTGTAGCGCGATGTAGCCGTTAATCTACCGAGCTTTCACGCGTTTAGAAGTCCGTCAGTAACTCGCGGAAGTGCATGCGTGTGTGTGTTTGGTGACTTTTTGTGTGTTTTTTGTGTATTTTTGAATCCACAGTTCAGCAGCACGGTCTGTGACGTGTAAGTGTGCATTTGTTATGAGCTAGCTAAAAGCATAGTCTGTCTTCTTCTGTATTTTTGTACACTACACGTGTTATTTAGCTTTATTTGTGTTTGTGGTTGTTAATTTGTAATATTCGTCACAGCAGATATTATTGACACCTGTTGTGTGTTTGGTGTTCATCATCAGCAGCTCGGGATGAAACAGGCTGATTGGATGAAGGGACAGAAGCTGGATGTATGGAGGTGTCTCAGATCCCCTGTGCGTCAGGTCATCAGAGGCCTCGGGACGTCCTGATTGGCTGCTGTGATGAGACGCAGGCTGCACCTTCCTCTGTGGTAAGTGTGTGTGTGATGGAGGTCACGTGACGGGGGCTCCTCTGAGGCTCTGCAGACGTGTGTGAAGCCGTCCTGTGTTGCTCGGTTTTGAAGCCGCTCTGCTCTGAATTCTCCTCATCCATGTATTCCTCTGGCACGACGCACTTAAAAGCGGCGCGGCCCCATTAGCCGCGGCGCTCTGTTCTTCTCCTCCGCTCTTTATTTGGATGGTTTCCGTCCAGCTGGCTCCCGACCAGAAGCTCCCGTCCCCTCTGAGACCCGTTCAAACAGTTAAACACGTCCTCTGCTCCTTAATGATGGCTCGCCTCTGATGGTGGAGGGTCCATCTGGGCTGCGCTGCGGGTCTGAGGGCCCTTCCTGACAGATGCTGTGTGTGTGTTGGGATCTTTGATATGTTTGGAAATTGTCTGCAGTGGTTTCTTGATGACTTTTAACCAGTGAGGCTGTTTGTGTAGAGCGCACAGCTACACCCTGTGACGGCCCCTCTTCTCTGCTGAGTATCTTCAGAAGTCTTCATCACAGGGAGGCGCTTCAAACATCGATGGAAACTACACAGCCTGACCTCTCTGGTGACCCGGGCTGCTGCTCTGTGTCACCAAGAGTTGAGAGGGAAACCGCCCTGGCACTAATGCTCCTGTTTAGCTGAATGTCTGAATCACAGGACGTCCCTTTGTCCTGTTCTGTCCAAGTTTATGTCCACAGGAAGTGGCTCTGAACACTGAGGTGTCTGTCAGTCATGTGACGTGCGTGTCATTATGTCATCACGCCATGTTGAGGATCTGCAGGGGGCCAAGGGCACTGTGAGCGCTTGAAGGTGGACTCTGTAACGAGGCGGCGCCGGGCCCGTCAGCCCCCCTACACACACACACACACACACACTCGCAGCTCTGCAGCCAGCATTAATGCAAATTATGGTCTGATAATTTAATAAGTTTGCCGGCTTGATCTGTCCTTTTTATTACAATTATCATCAGGCAGGGGGTTGCGTTCCATCATCAGAAAATAAACACCATCGATCATCCTTGCGATGATTAGCCGCTGACAGGCCGAGCGGCGCTCTGCATAAATGGACTGTAATGTGGAGCTGGAGACGAGGACGCCGCCGGTTTTTCGAGCTTTTCTGCTAACTTTGGCTCCACACTGGGCTTATTAACCACGCCGATAATCGCAGCAAGCCTCCCTTCATGTGGAGGGGAGCCGTTTCTTAAAGGGTGACGTCAGGGGAGGCTGCCTCCAGCTCCCAGCTCCGAGCCAAGACATGCAGCCGGGGCCTGTTAAGTCTTTCCAGAAACAGGCTGGAAGGTGCCAGAGCCATGCTCGGAGCTGGCACCGGGGCCTCCCTCTTAATTGCAGTGGAAAATGATGCTGCATTTCCCGCCTGTTGAAGCAGCTTGTAAAGAAAACAAGGCCTGAGTTATGGGCTGAAACGGAGAGAGGAGGTTCGGGCTTTGGAGGCTTCTTGGCACGCTGCGAGACAAACATTAACAAACTTAAATCACCGTTGCATCAGGTGCTGAATGTTTTATGGCGCCTGTGTTCTCTCTGTGTTCTGCTCGGCAAAGCCCTGCAGCACCGAAGTAAAGAAGAACAAGGTGTAACACGCTCCTGCTCTCTGATTACCGCTCTGACAAGTCTGGGGAGAAATCAGCTATTTATGATTTTACGCACTGTTCATATCTCTGTTTTCACAGGCTACGAAATAATAGAGCTGCTAAAGTGCGTCTGTGAAGATGATGGAGGACGAGGAGGGGAGAGACACGGAGACAAACACAGAGCGCACAGAGCTGCTTTGTTCTCCGCCTTTTGCTTCTTGGCTTTGAAACGGCGAGCAGAGGTGAACTCCCCTCCAGGATCAGCTGACCATAACAGGATGACTTCCTCACAGCCGCCTTTCATGTCGGGCTGTGGAGGAGAGTCCTGCAAAAACACACACCGTCCACCTTTCCTGCCAGATTAAAGATGGCTGCGGCCCACTGAGCGAGGAGTGTGTGTCAGCCACTCATCATTTACTGCGCTGGTCAGGAGGAGGCAGTGCGTGGAACCCTGTAACCTCTGTGCTAAGCTAAGCTAACGTCCAAACAGTGCACAGGAGCAGGCGCCCTGCTGTGTTTGTGTGTCTGTGTGAAAACATGCAGCGCTGGCGTGCGGGGTGTCGAGCACCTCGTTCCTTCGGCGTGTCCTAACGAGCAGCTGTCGGCAGACGCAGGACCGTCCCAGCGAACCTTCTCAGAGAAGGTGGAGAGAGAGGGCAGAGCGGTGGGAGCTGTTAATGAGGACCTCCTTCCTCCTGAGAGCAGGGACCTGGAGGGCCCGGCAGCAGCGAGGTGGAGGCGCTGACCCCCCTCAGCTTCCTGCAGTTTAACCCCCTCCCTGAAAAGTTTAGTGATGCAGTCAGACAGTCTGAAGCTGCGACATCATGACCTGTGTGTGTGTGTGTGTGTGTGACATGTAATAATTGTTTTTTAAACGCTCTCCGTTAATCGGAGCGTCCCTCAGGCAGATGGCGTGTTGTTGGAAAACAGATGCTAGTTTGCATAGGAACATATCATGAATATGGATTAGCTGATGGTGCTGATTGGCCGGCTCCACAGCAGGCTGTGACATCACTGCGACCATCTTCAGCCGCTGTGAACCCCGGTCCCCCCTCTGATGAAGTCGAGGGGCTTTTATTTTGAAAGGGCGTGAAACGAGCTGTTAAAACTTTAAAGGGCCGCTCTGCGGTTTTTGTCCTTCCAGACCTCAGCGCGGCGCTGACCTCACTCTCAGCATTATTCAGAGGGCCCCTGTTAATATTAAGCAGGCGCTGACACGGGGGCGCCGCCGCTCGCGCTCGGCAGGGAGGTGGCCCTATTGAAATGAGGAGCTTAATAATACATTGGTCCCTCAGGGGCCACCAGAGGAAGTCTGCTCCACTCCGCTGTGGGTCATTGGAAATTCCCCCCATCGTGCGACACCTGGACGCCGCTGAGGGCGCCTCCACACAAACACCTGAGAGGCGCAGCGGCGGCGTGCTCGGGCCCTCTGATGGTCCGCGGGCTGATGGAGGCGGACAGACTCCTCAGCTGCCAGTGTGACCTGAAATTGATTCATAAATGAATGTCCCGGCTGGAGGGAATTATCATATCAGTCTAATAGAAAGGGATGAGGCATCAGCGGCTGCAGAGCGCTATCCATCATCTGCGCTGACAGCACGCCTGTCACATGAGTAATCAGGACGCCACAGTGCAGCGCCGTGTCATCAGGGGCTCGGAAGAAGTCTCCTTCACGTCAGACTGCGTCGGCCGCTTCCTCCTGACTCCATGCTGGCCCGGCCGTCGCCTTCCATATCGCCACGGCGACCCTGACGTCTGACCGCACAGACCGCCGAGCCTCAGCCGCTTAGAACCGACGACCTAAAACTCACGGCTCTTACTCTGATTGATTAGACTGAAAAATCCAATCAGATGAAATTTGAAAATAAAAATAAATTTAATTTAGACTTTTCTATCTCTAGATAAAAAAATTAAATCAAATAAAAAAAGGTTATTTTAATTTAACTTTCTCTCTGGATTAAAAATTGAATAAATGATTAAGTTTTTATTTTCAAAGTTTAAATTCAGATCCTTGAAATTGAATAAAATTTGAACATAAATTCTGAATTAATTAAGATTTCTTTCTCAGAATTCTGGAATAAAGAACGAATGAAATGACCCTGTAAAAATACATTCAGAAATCTGTTGATTATTATTTTATTATCAAAATCAATCAGAATGAAGTCTTATTAAATTACACTTTAAAAAAATAACTTAATTTATTTTGTGCCGTTACAGTCATGAACACATTGTGTGTGTTTCTGATGATGTGGGAGCAGAAACACTGACGTTTATTTCACTTCTGGACGCCTTCTGTTTATTTTATTAAAGAAGCTTTAATTCGCCGCTCAGACACAGAGGGGGGAGGATGGGGGAGGAGGGGGAGGGCTGTAACGTCCCTCCAATAATCATCCGTCACTGTTACAGTGGGGCCCGGCTCCGTGGCTCCATCACTGAGTGGAGGTGCTGCTCGGCGCCGGCTCTTTGTGAGTCTCCTCTCCACCTCTGCTCGGAGCTCGGCGCCCGCGGCGGTTTCCTCCGCCTCCTCACATCTCTGACAGAATAAGGAATTCCAGTGGCAAAAGCAATCAGCAGCTCCGGATCAAACGCATCCTCGGCTGGATTCCCTGACAGACTAAAATCATTTGTTCCTCTCAGCGCCGTGTCCCCCGGCCCGCTCGCTGCTCTCAGCCCGTTTGTTTTATGTGGTTTCAGCAGCTGCGTCCTCTGGGTCGCTCTGTCAGAGCCAATATTGAAGTACACACGGGCTAACTGCAGCAGCGGCGGCAGCCTCTGCGCACGCCGCGCCTCTTCCTCTCCTGTTAGCGTCCTTTTTCATCAGCCAGGCAGGATTTACATGATGTCAGGCGGAGGTAAGGCGAGTCAGAGGAAGGGATTTCAAAGAGGTGGCGGCGCTGCACAAGAAAGGAAAGTGCCGTGTCGGCAGTCGGTGCAGGAGCGTGGCTTCAAAGGCCAAACTTTAGTTGTTGAATTATTGAAGCGATCGACACTCCTCCTCCTCCTCCTCCTCCTCCTCATATTTACTCAGGCCAGGCTAAGCTAACGCTCCTCCGCTCCCTGACGTGTCGGGGTGGATGGAAGGAACAACACAACTCTACCCACACAGAGGACGTCACAAACATCTTTAAAATCTCCGAGTCAATATTGTATTTCTTAAAAATGTACAAATGATATTTACACACAGCCCGCAGACGTGTACGAAAGAAGAGGAAGCAGGAAGTGACCCTCTGACCCTCAGTCTGCGTGGAACATGGCGGCAGGAGTCCGAGGCGTCACATGATCACCTGGTTGCATTTAAAATGGAATCATATGCAGCACATGCACACGATCAGGCGAAGCAGGCACTTAGTAAACCCATGGTACTGCAGACTTTGCACAAATATGGCTTTTCACACACAACGGCAGCCATTTTGAATAACAGGACTGTACAGGAAGGAGCGTCAGGAGTCCAGAGTCCGGCCTGCTGCGTGTGGCGGCACGCTCAGGAACTTGTTCTCTTCTGCCAGAGCAGTCAGCAGCGAGCTCATGTCCCCGACGGCCATGTTCCCCGTCCCCGCCGGCACGCCGGGCAGCGTGAGCGAGTTCCTGGGCGTCGTCAGGCGAGAGGAGCTCTGAGACAGGCTGCGGAGCAGGCCTGGACTCAGGGTTCCCGACACCAGGCTGGACTGATCCCCATCATCCAGCATGCTGTCAAAGTCTATCTGTGTGTGCCCTAGACCTGCGTCAGAGTCTGCGGGCCGAGGCGCCGCTGCGTGATCAAAAGGCGGGAACAGGTGGCGGCTTGAGTTCCTGTTGGGCTCGAACAGGTGAATCTGCCCTGTGTAGTACAGAGCGTGGTCTCCAGGGCTGCAGCGAAGCTCCGATCCGTCACAGTCCTCAGCTTTTACCTGGACAGGCAGAAATCCAGCAAATGTCTCGTCCGTGGGCTCCTGTTTGAGAGCGGCTGCTGGATGAGTGCCACAGGGACCAGAACTCTGCAGGGAGCAGTCAGAGTTCAGCTGCAGCGGGCGGGTGAGGGGTCCAGAGCTGAGGTGTTGCTGGAGGACGGCCAGGTTTCCACGCTCATGCTGCTTGGAGTACTGTAGGAGGACGTGGTCCCTCTGTGAAGACGGACCCGTCTGCCCTGGACTCACAGAGGACACAGGGTTCATGTCGGTGATCCGTCTCTGGTAGTACAGCCGGTCCGGAAGCCCGTGGATGTCACTCGTCTCCATGGGGACGTTCTCTGAGATGCTGGCTGGCTGCAGGCCACAGGGGTGTCGATGAACACCGCCGTGAACAGGACGTCGGCGGGCGGCTGCGGGCGGTGGGTGGGGCTGCGTGGTCGGTCCTCGGCTCAGCGCCCCCACGCTGTTGTAGCGCTGCATCAGCGGCCTGACAGAATGTGTGGCGGCCCGGCTCACAGGGTCGCTGGCTCTGCGGGGGAGGTCGGATGGGACCTCGTGTGGCATCAGGCTGCACGCGGTGTGGCGGCTGTACTGACCATTGTGGGTGGAGGAATCCTGGGGGTCATCATGGTGGACTGCCCAAGACCCCAGACACATTTGGTCCATGTGTGGAAGAGGCGTGGGTGGAGCGCCTCCAGTTGCAGCAGCGTATTTGGCCTTGAGGCGGTAATGCTGAGCCGGGGTCAGACTGAGGGCGCTGGGAGGACCTCCTCCTCCTCCACCGCTCCCCCCACACTGGCTGGCCTGACTGGAGCGCCGTGAGATGTCGGCAGAGATGGGGTCGTAGGAGTCGGCAGAGCTGACGTTGCTGGGGCGGTTGGCGCCGAACTGGGAGGTCTGGCTGGAGCGGCGGCTGGAGAAGCAGGGGGAGATGCCCGAGGAGCGGCGGCTGAGGGTGTAAACTGAGCTCAGGGTGCTGGAGGTGCTGCCGCGCCGGTCTGAGATGTGGTCCAGCAGGGTCAATTTACCAGAGCTCAGTTCACCCGAGCTGGAACCGGGGAAGGACACCGGACCTCCACCCATACTCTCCAGGAGGGACCCTGTGGAGGAACAGAGGCAGAAAGGATGAATAAAGGATGGAGCTCTGCAGCCACCGACCACAACCGTCCACTCACCGCTCGCTGGTATGGGTGGCAGCTTGGTGCCGAGGACCGGGGGCGTTGGGCTGTTGGCCCACCGACACGAGTCCCTCACCGTCTTCAGCTTCTCCTGTTTGAGATGCTTTCTGAAGTGGAGGCCCACCGCTGCGACCCCGCCGGTGGACTCCTCGAAGCCCAGCGACTCCATGAAGGGCAGGTCGTCCAGGGTGCTGAGGTCCCCCAGGCTTCCCCCGCTGTGCACCGCCATCTCTACTCCACTGTCATTGTTGGCGGCGCTGCCAAGTGGTGATGGTTCGCTGCTACATGATGACTGACCGCCAGGGCTGGACTGATACATCTGTGAGGACAGAGGACAAAATCATCTGAAGGTGTCCCCATGTCCTGAAAGTGAGGACGCAGTCTGTCCTAAAAAGAGTTTCCTCAGAACAAAAGTGGAACAGCGGTTAGCGGTTAGCATGAGCAGCAGCTTTTATCCTCCCCCAGCTTAATTGTAAATAATGAGTGTTTTTAGGGATGGGGGTGGGGGTGAGGAGGTGGGGGTGCACCGCAGATTACAGGCCGCCTCAGTCTGTCTGTGAATTAGAAATGGGCAGGATGAAAGACTGCCAGAGCCCGAGCCAGGAGTGCAGGGCCAATCAGCACAAGCCTCCGAAAAGTGAGCGGAGCTGGTGGAGCGGGTGGAGCGGGTGGAGGTGCACTCAGCGTCCGGCACTGATATTTACAGTAAAATGTTTACATTCTGGCTGTATGCTGATCCGAGCGCCCCAGCTGCTGGGCTTCCCACATCAGGATGAAGAACAACAGCCTCTCCCTCTCTGAGCGCGCTCTGAAATACTCGCTGCTAAAAAGCTGTCTTGATCACAGCTGGAGCGCCGGCTCCGTTTGCACAACCAATTCCCAGAGTTTGAATATTAATCCTGCAGCGACTTTTATCACGTTCAGCCTGTTTGATGAGCCGCCGCTGTGAGCACCATCATGGATGACAAGCGGTGTCAGACACTAGGACTGTAGGTGAAGATGACTTCCTGTTGGTCCAGTGTTGTTAAGAGGAAACATGAAAGATTGAAATGATGAAGGATGGAGGAAGATGATGATAGGTGAGCTCACCTTAGTAAGGTCTGTCCATGTGGGAGGTCAGGAGACACAGACAGCAGAGGTTAGCATACAGAGGTTAGCATATAGAGGCTAACATGCAGAGGTTAGCATGCAGAGGTTAGCATACAGATGTTAGCATACAGAGGCTAGCATACAGAGGCTAGCATGCAGAGGTTAGCATACAGAGGTTAGCATACAGAGGCTAGCATGCAGAGGCTAGCATGCAGAGGCTAGCATACAGAGGTTAGCATACAGAGGCTAGCATACAGAGGTTAGCATGCAGAGGGTAGCATGCAGAAGTTAGCATGCAGAGGTTAGCATGCAGGGGTTAGCATGCAGAGGCTAGCATGCAGAGGGTAGCATGCAGAGGTTAGCATACAGAAGTTAGCATGCAGAGGTTAGCATACAGAGGCTAGCATGCAGAGGTTAGCATAGAGAGCTTAGCGTCTTTGAGCATCTTACCACAGAGTTCTCCGTCTTGATGGACTTGACATGCAGGTAGTCTTCCACGCCTCTGGGGGAGCTGTTGTTCGATATCTTGTCCTCCCTATGGATCCTCTCTCGGGGACCGGTCTCGTTCTCGCCGTTCTCCCTGGGTGCCGGCGGCCTGGGCGGCAGGTCGCTGCGTTGCTTCTTGGTGACGTGGGCTTCGGGGCCGTGGACCGTCTTCACGTGCTTCCTGAGAGAGCTGGGGTCGGTGTAGCGCTTGGTGCAGCCGGGGATCTTACAGACGTATGGTTTCTGTGGAAACATGGAGGTTATCACTGACAGACTGCGTGGAAACTAAGGTGGCCTGAGCTCGGCGGCGGGTCCCGTACCTCGTTGGAGTGCGTGCGGTTCTGGTGCTTGGCTCGGTCAGAGGCGTTGGAGAAGGCCTTGTTGCATCCTTCGTGCTCGCAGACGTACGGCTTCTCGCCGGTGTGGGAGCGCAGATGGGTTTTCAGATTCTCCAGGCGGGAGTAGGCCTTGGAGCAGCCCTCGAACTGCAGACCAGAGACGACAGGAAGTGATGTCAGAGGTCGTCATTAGTCACTAAATCATGTTTTTCTATAATAATCTGCAGTGAGTGGAAGCAGTGAGCTGCTGCGGTCCCTGGGGGTGTGTGTGTGTGTGTTGCTGGTGTTTAGAGTGTGTGAGCAGCCGCCCTCTCGGGGGCCCGTTGGGGCCGGCGAGGCCATCCGTTACCCACCGTGCACTTGTGTGGTTTCTCCCCCGTGTGTCGGCGCATGTGAACCACCAGCATGTACTGAGCTTTGAAGGGCTTCTGCTCCCGCGAACAGTCCTCCCAGCGGCACACGAACTCCTTCTTCTCTCCGTGGATGTGGTCATTATTGATGTGCTGTGGGACACACACACACACAGAAGTGAGTGTGTCTGCAGAGACTTGTCCACTAAGAGGCTCTCATGTTGTTCTCGGCTGGATGTTTCTGTAGGAATCCATCTTATGGGGGGCGGTCTCGGAGGACCTGCAGCTTCTTCTTCTCTGCTGCTAATTAGGACCCTCAGCCTGAGCCTGTCCATGCTCCGCCTCCTTCATTAAAGCTGCAGATGAGTGGATTCATGTTTCTGTGATTGTGCAGCGGGACAGATAATCATGCAGTGACTTGACACTGATGTTTGCGGACAGTCACAGAGGTGCATCATGGGAGGATTTCCTCCTCCTCTGAGGTGAATGACACCCCCCCCCCCACTAATCCTCCCTGCTGCCCCCCTCTCTGCTTCAGTGGAGCTGTAGAATGCTGCAGAGTCTTTGAGGTGCTGTCTGTCTCCGCTGTCTTGTCCTGTCTTTGCTGTCTTGTCTCTGTTGTCCACTCTCTACTGTCCTGTCTCTTCTGTCCTGTCTTGTCTCTGCTGTCCTGTCTTTGCTGTTCTTGCTCTGCTGTCTTGTCTCTGCTGTCTTGTCCTCTCTCTCCTGTCCTGTCTCTGCTGTCCTGTCTTTGCTGTCCTGTCTCTTCTCTCTTGTCCTGTCTCTGCTGTCCTGTCTTTGCTGTTCTTGTCTCTGCTGTCCTGTCTTTGCTGTTCTTGCTCTGCTGTCTTGTCCTGTCTTTGCTGTACTGTCTCTGCTGTCTTGTCCTGTCTTTGCTGTCCTGTCTCTTCTCTCTTGTCCTGTCTCTGCTGTACTGTCTCTGCTGTCTTGTCTCTGCTGTTCTTGCTCTGCTGTCCTGGCTCTGCTGTCTTGTCTCTGTTGTCCACTCTCTGCTGTCCTGTCTCTGCTGTCCTGTCCTCTCTCTGTTGTCCTGTCCTGTCCTGTTTCTGCTGTCTTGTCTCTGCTGTCCTGTCTTTGCTGTTCTTGCTCTGCTGTCTTGTCTCTGCTGTCTTGTCCTCTCTCTCCTGTCCTGTCTCTGCTGTCCTGTCTTTGCTGTCCTGTCTCTTCTCTCTTGTCCTGTCTCTGCTGTCCTGTCTTTGCTGTTCTTGTCTCTGCTGTCTTGTCTCTGCTGTCCTGTCTTTGCTGTTCTTGCTCTGCTGTCTTGTCCTGTCTTTGCTGTCCTGTCTCTTCTCTCTTGTCCTGTCTCTGCTGTACTGTCTCTGCTGTCTTGTCTCTGCTGTTCTTGCTCTCCTGTCCTGGCTCTCCTGTCCTGGCTCTGCTGTCCTGTCCTCTCTCTCCTGTCCTGTCTCTGCTGTCCTCTCTTTGCTGCCCTGTCTCTGCTGCCCCGTCTCTTCTGTCCTGTCCTGTCTCTGCTGTCCCGTCTGAGCCAGACTTACGTGGACCAGCTGGTCCTGCGTGTCGTACTCCCTGCTGCAGTCCTCCCAGTGGCAGTTGGTCTCGTACACGGCCTCGGCCTCCTGCTTGCACTCGTCCCGCTCCACGTCGTCCTTCAGGTCCAGCAGGCTGCCCTGATGGTTCTGAGATCAGACATGTGACAGCATCAGTTCTGGTCCTGCATCGGTTCTGTGTCTCTCTGTAATCTGTGCGCTCTGATGTTTGGAAGAGTCGCGGCCTCAGACGCCGCTCTGTGTTCATGAGTTTGAACCAGAGACGTTAAATTACAGATTCAGACCCATCGTGCTCAAGTTAAAGACTCCAGACTCACATTTGTTTTGACAACCTGCACCGCACACACACACACACACACACACACACACACACACACACACATGTTTACAGCGGCCTCTAATTCAGCAGCGCCGTCCTCCTGCACCGAGGTGCTGAAAGTCTTTATGCACAAAACTTCCTGCACGAGCGCACACGTCCGAGACTGACACACAGCTCCCTGCATCCACACACACACACACACACTCTCA
This sequence comes from Parambassis ranga, assembly GCF_900634625.1. Classification (NCBI taxonomy): domain Eukaryota; kingdom Metazoa; phylum Chordata; class Actinopteri; family Ambassidae; genus Parambassis; species Parambassis ranga. The sequence goes on along the minus strand of NC_041023.1, from coordinate 994,550 downwards.
CACACAACGTGCTGACTGCAGCATGTTGTCTGTGCCCCACGCACGCTATCTTCATCAATTCTGCCGGCCCCAAGACGCCTGCGCGCGGCGCCGTCCCCATGCATCAAGCCCAAACCTGCCTCGCTATCGGAGAGGAGCCGCAAATTTGTCAAAAGACGGAGAAAAGGCTCCTCAGATGACAATAAAGCCCGGCCAATATTTCATGAAAATGAAGTGCTCTGGCACAGTTTACACTGGCCGGGGAGGGAGAGGGAGGAGGGGGGGGCGAGCAAACCAATGGCTGCAAAGCTCTTATCATGTGGAGTTTTTCTTCATCCCAGATGTGTTTTACAAGGGGGTCACGGCGGGCTGCGGCCCCCCGGGGGCCTCTCACAGCACAGGGTCCATTTAAAAAAAGACAAACAGGACACGCTGTCTTACCGGTGAACACGGAGACGCCGGCCTCAGGCCCTCCGCTTCGGCTTTGACCTTTGACCTCTTGGTGATCATGGGGTCGACCGTGCTGCTGACGGCGGAGTCGCCGCCGTGGTGCTGAGGAGAGAATTCAGACGTCATTTAAAGCTTTGACATAATCACAGGCCCCGCCGTGTTTACTGCTCCACCTTCATCTGTGATTACAGGCTGGCTGACAGGGCAGGACGGCGTGGGCGGAGGCCGTTGACGCTGCACGCCGCACATCATAACATCGAGCACACACTGTTTACCTTCGACGTCAGGTCGCTGCTGTGGGCGGAGGAGGGCAGGGAGGAGAGGCCGAGGCTCGCCTGGTGGCTGGAGAAGGAGGCGGCGGCGGGCTGGATGAGGGGCGGGGTGTGTCCGAAGGCGCTGAGCCCCCGCTGCTGGGAGAGGAGCTGCTGGTAGGCCATGGGGTTGATGGGGTGCGGGAAGGGGAAGGACGGGCTGCGGCAGAGAGAGACGGACAGGTAACCACACACCCGTGAGAGGCGGAGCTCTGGAGTCTAAGTGTGTGTGTGTGTGCAGGTGTGTTACCTGAGGCCTCCGACCGACAGGTGTCCGTAGGAGCTGCTGGCGGCCGAGCTGGAGCGCGAGTTGTTGATGTACGCCACCAGGGAGTTGGGCGAGGTGCGGATCATGGTCTGCAGGTCGATGCTGGCGTCGGACAGCGGCGAGATGGACAGCGCCCTCTTCCTGTTCAGCCTGGGCGTCAGTCTGGGGCTGGAGAAGCGCGACACTGCGGACGCACAGGTGTGTGAGTGTACTCAGGCCTCCGCTCGCCGCTAATCTAAAAGAATGAGTCCTCTCCGAGAGGAGGGGGGGGGCAGTGATGGATGCTGCATCAGTCTGATTCACTGTAGCTGTGATGGAGGCGGCAGAGGGAAACCATGAGGAGCTGACCCACATCTGAAATCTGTCCCAGTGACACAAATCCTGAACATTTAGCCGCAGTTACACAACTCAGAGGACGGCCCGGGTTCAAGAAGGACAACGAGCTGAAAGTTTGATCAGGACGGACCCGGAGCGCCGCGCCGCCTCCGCTCATCGCCTTTCACAGCACGACTCTCTGCTCTTTACTCCAAAATCTGCCCACATGTGGCGACCTCATTAACATTCAGACATAACTAATCAATCTCCCCACAATAATCCCCCGTAATTACTGCTGATAAACATCAGGCGGGCTTCACCGTGCTAAATGAGGGCAATTTACAGGGAATTGATCTGTGAGGAAACGTCTGTGGGCGCGCGCAGACCTGAGCGCCACACTTCCTGTCCGCCGTGGGAATCAGAGAGGTGGTGCTCAGAGCGGGTTTATTACCGCAGACATTACCGCTGAGAGCTGAGCAGTGTGTGTGTGTGTGTGTGTGGATTTAGGCAGCTCAGGACTGGCAGACGTATCCGTCTCTGTTACTTCCTCTCACCTCTGGGGAGATGTGTTTATTAATGTGCCACTTCCACTGATAAATGGACCAATGGAAAACCTGGAACCCCCCCCCCCCACTCCTCCACTGTGATTTATACGAGCAGGCTGGCCGGAGGAGTGTGTGTGTGTGTGTGTGTGTGTCTCCTGATCAGCTGACCTCCTCGTGTCTGCATGGCTGGACGGGGCCGAGCGTTTGTTTTGGCGCCTGCTCACTGTTGGAGACGCCTGGAAGTGAAGTTATGACAGCTTTAGTGAGGCCGGCTGGCAGGCCGACACCACAACACAGCGAGCTCATTCACAAGCCTGCACAGCGTCAGCTGAGACCGCCGCGCCGCCGAGCGAGCCGCCCAGAGCTTCACATCACCCTCTGACCTCACTGCCATCACTGTGCAGAGCATTTAAAGTGTGGAGGACATATTCACATCCTGGAGGACGGTTAAAAGTCCTCCACTAAACATTGAGCCAGCCATTGATATCCCATGATGCTGCAGGAGGAAATGTCACATCAGCAGCGGATAAAGCTGGCAGGCGGCAGCGTGCCTGGTGTTCATCATCAGGACTTCCCCTCGCCGTCCGTCTCCCTCTCAGACACGGCTTCTCCTTTTAAGGTGCTGAGCAAAGCGCCCCATCAAAGTGTAGGCACTCAGGGCGTTAAACATACCTGCTGCGCCCGCCGCGGCATGCACAGGACGGGTCACAGCGCCGCCATGTTTTTTTTTTACATTAAACATGTAATCAGGCTTCTGCTGGTCTCACAGTGATCTCACCGCTGGGACCAGGACAGGATCCAGTCCCTGAAAAGACGCCGGTACTCACCGTCAATGGGGGTGATGTAGTCGGACAGGTGGGCCCCCGCGGCGGCCCCGGCCCCCTGCATGAGCAGCTCGCTGTAGGGGCTCCGGTGGCTGGCCATCAGGTGGTAGTACTCGGCCGGGCTGGCACCCGGAGGAGGAGGAGGGAGGCCGAACAGCCCGCGGTCCTTCAGATGCTCGTGGGCCACTGCAGGAGGGGGGAGGGGGGGGTGAGGGAGGAGAGGGGGGAGAGGGTGAGGGAGGAGAGGGGGGAGGGGAATCAGAAGCACAGGTGAGGGGTGACTGGAACACCTTCATTTCCAAACAGCCATTTGCATCCGTCCACCTTATTTCGGCGGAGCGTGGCGCCACATTAGCGCTGACAGAGCGCAGCGGGAGATTTATGACCCGCCCCCTTACTGTAGGTTAGGCTGCCGCCGCCGCTTTAAACAGCGTCTACGAGGATCTGCAGGCTGTTCCTCTGCTAAAGATTTCACAGGAAAAGCTCCGGACTGTTTGTGTTAAACCTGAGTCAGGTCCATTCATTCAGACTTTCATCTGAGTTCGTTGCTTTATTTCAGCTTCTAAATTAAACAGAACGGCTCCGAAAAACTCAAAGATTAATGAGAATAAAAACATGAGAGTAACACAAACTCACAAATTCACTTTTAAATTAGCTACAAAAGTTTGTTTTCTCCTGATCATTCCTGTGTGTGTGTGTGTGTGTGTGATGGAGGCTCACAGTCTGCCGGGCTCAGTCCTCTGGCGGCTGAGATCATGGACAGGGTGGGGCTGCCGTGCACCGAGCGCAGGTAGTGCTCCATGTGAGGGCTGACATACGGGTGGGGCGGGCTGAATGGGGACTCACCGGTCGCCACCGCCGCCGGAGAGAGGCGAATCAGGGAGATGTCGGAGATGACGGGGCTGCCGGTCAGACCTGCAGGGCTGGAGGAGAGAGAGGGGAGGGGGGGTTAGAGCGAACCTGATCCTCAGTGAGATCACGTCTGACTGCGGAGCTTTGATCAGAGGCCGGGGGGAGGCACGGCGGCGGCGCCTCTGACTCACCTCAGCCTGTGTCTCAGTCTTCATGTGGTCCAGACTCACCAGGTCTTTGGACAGTTTTGAAACTTTTAATCCTAAAATGTGCTGATGTGATGAGGAAGCTGCTGTCAGCAGGAAACAGGCTGATTAAACGAGCCCTGATCATTACACTAGGACTGGATTCAATCTGACGGGGGTGACGGGCCGAGCTCAGCAGCCCTCACCTGCTTCAGAAGTACACACAGCGTCCAACACAGGCTGCGTTAGCCGGCAGCAGGTTGCATCATGAGCGGAAGACTCCAGCAAACACATGATCAGGCCTGGATTATTGATGCTCTCAACATGTAGCTCTTACTCAGGAGGGGGCCGGCCTTCAGAGCGCGTCCCGGGCCGGCGCCGGGCGGTCATCACACAGAGGCGGTTGTAGTATAAACGTCACAACCTACGACCAGCTGAGTGAACCTGGCTGTTCAGTATCTCTGAAGCTGGCGGTGTTGCTGCTTCCTGTTTCTTTTTGTTGGACTGGTATCAGTGTGTGTGTCTGTGTGTGTGTGCGCACGCTCCTCTTAGGCGACACCGGAGATGAATTACAGTGTGACAGTGACTCTCGTCTCTGGTGTCGGGCTCAGGGAGCGCTCTGATTTAGATAAATCGTGTCGCTGAATAAACTCCCACTGTAGGTTTATGAGTCTGCCGCGTGAAGCGCACCTCTCAAACTTTAACAGGCAACCCCCCCTTCCACCGCCGCTACCACCATCGCCGCCATCACGAAACCCCCAAACGCCTCCGTGCAGAGCGAGAGAGATGACCTAGATACAAACAAACAGAGCTCGGCCTGCTCAAACAGTCGTCTCCTCAGAGACGGAGCTTTGATTTCAACACAGACCATTTTTAAAACGTCCCCGAAACATGACGGCAAAACACACTGATGTCAGGCTGGTGACTGACTGACTTTTCCCTGGCTGTTTTTTTGCCTGACTGGTTTCAGACTGGTTTTTGACTGTTTTTTATTGACTGGTTTTTGACTGGTTGGTTTCAGACTGTTTTTTTTTATTGGCTGTTTTTTGAGTGGCTGGTTTTTGACTGGCTGGTTTCACAGTTTTTTTTCGGCTGGTTTTTTGTCTGACTGGTTTCAGATTGGTTTTTGCCTGACTGGTTTCAGACTGGTTTTTGCCTGGCTGGTTTCAGACTGGTTTTTGCCTGGCTGGTCTCAGACTGGTTTTTGCCTGGCTGGTTTCAGACTGGTTTTTGCCTGGCTGGTCTCAGACTGGTTTTTGCCTGGCTGGTTTCAGACTGGTTTTTGCCTGGCTGGTTTCAGACTGGTTTTTGCCTGACTGGTCTCAGATTGGTTTTTGACTGAGTGGTTTCAGACTGGCTTTTTATTGGCTGGTTTTTTGCCTGACTGGTTTCAGACTGGTTTTTGCCTGGCTTCTTTCAGACTGTTTTTTTGACTGGCTGGTTTCAATGTTTTTTATCGGCTGGTTTTTTGCCTGACTGGTTTCAGACTTGTTTTTGCCTAACTGGTTTTAGACTGGTTTTTGACTGACTGGTTTCAGGCTGGTTTTTGACTGACTGGTTTCAGGCTGGTTTTTGACTGACTGGTTTCAAACTGGTTTTTGCCTGGCTGGTTTTTTTGTCTGGCATCTTTCTAACTGGTTTTTGACTGGTTGGTTTCAGACTGTTTTTTTATTGGCTGTTTTTTGAGTGACTGGTTTTTTGACTGGCTGGTTTCACAGTTTTTTTTCGGCTGGTTTTTTGCCTGACAGGTTTCAGACTGGTTTTTGCCTGACTGGTTTCAGACTGGTTTTTGCCTGGCTGGTTTCAGACTGGTTTTTGCCTGGCTGGTCTCAGACTGGTTTTTGCCTGACTGGTTTCAGGCTGGTTTTTGACTGACTGGTTTTTCCCTGACTGGTTTCAGGCTGGTTTTTGCCTGACTGGTTTTTGACTGACTGGTTTCAGACTGGTTTTTGACTGTTTTTTTTTATTGGCTGTTTTTTGAGTGACTGGTTTTTTGTCTGGCGTCTTTCAGACTGGTTTTTGACTGTTTTTTATTGACTGGTTTTTGCCTGACTGGTTTCAGACTGGTTTTTGCCTAACTGGTTTTTGACTGTTTTTTTATTGACTGGGTTTTGCCTGACTGGTTTCGGACTGGTTTTTGCCTGGCTGGTTTTTGCCTGGCTTCTTTCAGACTGGTTTTTGCCTGGCTGGTCTCAGACTGGTTTTTGACTGACTGGTTTCAGACTGGTTTTTACCTGACGGGTTTCAGACTGGTTTTTGCCTGACTGGTTTCAGACTGGTTTTTACCTGACGGGTTTCAGACTGGTTTTTACCTGACGGGTTTCAGACTGGTTTTTACCTGACTGGTTTCAGACTGGTTTTTGCCTGACTGGTCTCAGACTGGGTTTTGCCTGGCTGGTTTCAGACTGGTTTTTTATTTACTGGTTTTGGTCTCACTGGTTTTTGCCTGACTGCTTTCAGACTGTTTTTTTTCCTGACTGGTTTTTGCCTGGCTTCTTTCAGACTGGTTTTTGCCTGGCTGGTCTCAGACTGGTTTTTGACTGACTGGTCTCAGACTTGTTTTTGCCTGACTTGTTTCAGGCTGGTTTTTGCCTGGCTGGTTTCAGACTGGTTTTTACCTGACGGGTTTCAGACTGGTTTTTGCCTGACTGGTTTCAGACTGGTTTTTACCTGACGGGTTTCAGACTGGTTTTTACCTGACGGGTTTCAGACTGGTTTTTGCCTGGCTGGTTTCAGACTGGTTTTTGCCTGGCTGGTTTCAGACTGGTTTTTGCCTGACTGGTCTCAGACTGGTTTTTGACTGACTGGTTTCAGACTGGTTTTTTATTTACTGGTTTTTGCCTGACTGGTCTCAGACTGGTTTTTGACTGACTGGTCTCAGACTGGTTTTTGACTGTGTGTGTCTGTGTTGTTGCGGCCTCGTTGCGGCGGGGACAGGAGCATCTCTCGTATACAGGAGGGAGAAGGAGGCTTCCGCGCGGCTGCTTCTATGACAAGCTGACAAAATAAGCAGCCCTCTCATTACGGTATATGCAAACAGTGATAAAGGGGACGGCGGCGAGGTGTCATGTTAGACAATCATGGAGGGGACCTCTGACACGCCGCCACGGCTGGATAACAAAGTGCCGCACCAGGCGACAAATGACACCGCACTTAATTTGCTGCGCAATGTTCCTGTAATTAGGTGAATTTGGCACAGGCAGGGGGGAGCGACAGCCAGATCAAGGTCTTGATGAATTAGGGGTCCACTGTCAAGATCAAATCACATTAATCAAGGTGGCCGAGTCCGCGGACAGCCCGGGCCCCCTCCCCTCCCCTCCCCCGCCCACCACTCTCCCGGCCGGCGTGATGAATAGCCCTGCTTCCGCCAGGCGCGAAGTATGCATCACCATCAAATCTGTGAATTTAAATGTAAGAGCACTATTTGGAGGATTCTATTGACTTTTTTTGTCTCGCCGCCACTTCCTGCTCCGTGATAAAGTAACTCGGGCTGTGCCACAAACCCACATGTGCTGCCGCTGCTCCCTTCTACGGTCACCTGAACGCACCGCACAGCAGCTTCAGAAGTTTGATCACAGCGCACGCCTGCACACACACAAGCTGTCGCCGTGAAGTTTGTGGCTGCAGGAAGATAAATGGAGCCCGCAGCAGCTCGGCCCGGCTCTGACCTCCACACCCGGGGACTTTCATTAAGGCGGCGCTGGCTCGGGGGCAGCGCGGCCTGCACCGCACAGATTAGCTCCACAACAGGCCGTTAATGAATATAAAGAGGCGGGCCGCGTTATGATGGATCCAGATGTGTTTATGTGAGCCACAGACAGGCCAGGCGGGGCCAGGACAGGCCAGGCGGGGCCAGGACGGCCCAGGACGGGGACTCAGTTTGATTAAAAAAATAAACTTCTCACTCTGGGAGTGTTTGTGTCACATGACCGTTAAGCATGGCTTCCTGAATCCACAGAGACTTATAGGACATTTAACATGCAGAAGTCACACATGATGCATTCAAGGGTCATAGGAAATCTGACAAATTGATCAGCTCTTTCTGAACCAGAGTGAAAAATCGTATTTTTCTGAGATTTACAATTCAGACTAAAAATTCTGTTTGTTCCAGGAACAAAAAACAGAATCCTGATTAAATGAGAAATGTTTTTCCGTCGGCTGTAATCCTCTCGCAGAGATGAGCGCTGTCATTTTAAAGGAAGTCTGATGGGCTGAACTCGGCTTCACGTGTGTAAAGATGTGAAACTCTCTGCTCTGTCCGCTGAACCCTTATTGGAGGAGAGCTCCCTCTTCTCTCTCTGCTCAGTTTGGATCAGCAAACTTCAGACTTCTCTGACTGTTTGATCCCCAGACGTTCGGAGGCAAAGAGCAGCGCTGGCCCACATAATCAAACTGTATCGGAAACAGAGGGGGATTTAGAGCCAGCATTGATTATTCACTTTGGAGGAAGGCAGCGTGTTGTCGTCTGCTTTTCATATTGAACTTGGCACGCGCTCGGCTCTCATCAGCGCCGGCTAACATCCGCTCACTGCAAAAGGAAAAGCAGCCTCTGAGCTGCAGTGCAGTCACCGAGGATGAGACCCAGACCTTCATCACACACACAGCAGAGAGGGGCTTACCTGTGCATGGCGTGCAGCGCGGCGTGCGGCTCGTAGTGGTACCGTCCCTCATGGTGGCGCATGTCGATGGGGATGGGCGTGTGGAAGGTGGGGAAGATGTGGTGTGGGGCTGCCAGAACAGAGAGAGCCAGAGAAGAAGAAGAAGAAGAAGAAGAAGAAGAAGAAGAAGAAGAAGAAGAAGAAGAAGAGGGAGAGGGTTAGCCGAGGAAGGGCGGGAGGGAGAGGAGACTTCAAACCCCGAGAAATTTCAAAGGCAAAAAGGGCTACAATAAAGAAAGATGAATTTCAGAGCGAGCTGAGCACTTTCGTGTAAAATATTGGCACTATCACACAAGAGAAGTGGAATAAATAAATAATCAAAGTCGTCCTAAGAAATCCTACATCTTGAACATAAAAGATCTCCAACCAGGCTTTGACAAAGACCTGCAGCTAGACGCTCTTTGAACTAGACGGGATGATGGACTGTGTGGAGGGAAGCTGCAGCCCCGACTCAAACCGGGGCTGACAGGGCTGGGAAAAGCTTTCTTCTTCCCAACACACACACACACACACACACACACACACAGTGTAAACATGATGGGAAGCGGTCTGACTGACTCTCAGCTAAAGTGATGCTGCTTTGTGTTTGCAGAGTCGGAGGCGTCGCTCCTCATCTGCCCCTGAACGCCTCACCTTGGGGGCAGCACAGAAGGACGTCTGAAGTAAGTCAAGCTAAGCTAAGCTAAGCTAAGCTAGCTGCATGTTTACGAGCTGTGTGTTTGTCCTTTAACAGGTTGTTTACAGAACATCTTCATCCTTTCTGGGCTTTTAACTGTTTCCTGTTAACACTGTTCTCTGGTTTTAACTCTGCAGGCGTCGCCTCACTCTCTCTCTCTCTCTCTGCTTTTCTCTCATCATGTCCTCCCTCGCTCGCCCTCAGTTCTGTTAATTGTAACCTGGTGTGCCTCGAGTGGAGAAGACGAGGAAGGAAAGACAGGAGGAGGAGGAGGAGGAGGTGAGCCAGCTGATCTCTGGACTGCATTAAAATTCCTCTGGTGTCTCACACACACACACACACACACACACACTCTAGCGGGAGTCTCGCAGGGTGACCTGGGATTTGGGAGCGGAGGGGTCAGGGCCACGGATCATTATCTGGGAGGGGATAACGGGGCCTCCCGGGGCTCCCGGGGCCTCAGACCTGAGTGAGTCAGCATTCCAGGTCCATTCCTCTCACTCTGCACCCTGACAGGCTGACGGACAGACCCGGTCCCTGAACGCCCCACAGAAATAGCCCACTTTACTTCATTTTCAGCCTGCACAGGGGGGGGGGGGGTCTGCTGGGACCAGGCTGGATTCCTTCAGGCGGCTTTGTCTCGACCTGCCGCCGTCCGAGCTGCGTTCAGTCAAAGAAAGTTTCAAAAAATATTTTGATGACTTTTAATCTGCAGAAAATACATTTGTGTGTCTGTGTGGTGTGTCTGTGTGTGTGTCTGTGTGTGTGTGTGTCTGTGTGTGTCATGTGTGTGTCTGTGTGTGTGTGTCTGTGTGTGTGTGTGTCTGTGTGTCTGTGTGTGTCTGTGTTGTGTGTGTGTCTGTGTGTGTGTGTGTGTCTGTGTGTGTCTGTGTGTGTCTGTGTGTGTGTGTGTGTGTGTTGTGTGTGTCTGTGTGTGTTGTGTGTGTGTGTGTCTGTGTGTGTCTGTGTGTGTGTGTGTGTGTGTTGTGTGTGTCTGTGTGTGTCTGTGTGTGTGTGTGTCTGTGTGTGTCTGTGTGGTGTGTCTGTGTGTGTGTGTGTCTGTGTGTGTGTGTCTGTGTGTGTGTGTGTGTCTGTGTGTGTGTGTGTGTGTGTGTGTGTGTCTGTGTGTGTGTGTGTGTGTGTCTGTGTGTGTCTGTGTGTGTGTGTGTGTGTCTGTGTGTGTGTGTGTGTGTGTGTCTGTGTGTGTCTGTGTGTGTGTGTGTGTCTGTGTGTGTCTGTGTGTGTCTGTGTGTGTGTGTCTGTGTGTGTGTGTCTGTCTGTGTGTGTCTGTGTGTGTGTGTGTGTCTGTGTGTGTCTGTGTGTGTGTGTCTGTGTGTGTGTGTGTCTGTGTGTGTCTGTGTGTGTGTGTGTGTGTGTCTGTGTGTGTCTGTGTGTGTGTGTGTGTCTGTGTGTGTCTGTGTGTGTGTGCAGGTCTAACGGGCCCCTTTGACCGAGCAGCTCCAGTTAATGCACCATTCATTGCGGGTTGAATTATAAGAGGGGGGTCAGCGGGGGAGGAGGGGGGACAAAGAGCAGCTGGATCTGGGTCAGAGGAGGGACCCCTCTCCTGAAAAATCACGGCTGAGTTCAGCTCTGACTGAATGAGGAGTTTTGTGTCTCCGTATGGGAGGAAGTCCGTCAGTCCCTTTGCGGGCCTGGTCCCGGGCCAGGTCTGGCCGGGCAGGCTTATTCCATCACTGGGACAGCTCCATTGTTCTGCCGCCACGGGAAGAACAAAAGGCGAGCGCTCATGAGAGTTCAAGAGGCGCGTTTACCTGATTCACTGGGCCCCGGTCCCCCCAGGGCCGCCCAGCGGCGTCAGGCGGCGGCGCGGCCCCCCGCTCGGGCTCCAGCCATCTATTAGTCTTTGCTTGATAACATTTGTTTCGGCGCTGCAGCGGGCCGGCGGCACTTCTTCATAGTCAGCAGCAGCAGGAGCCGTTCACCGTGCTGCTGTCACAGGTTCAGAGCCAAAGATCCGACCGCTGCTGTCACATCCCGACAGCTCCGACCTCACTTCCTGTCCCCAGAACCAGACCCAGCGGGGGCCAGAGTTACCCCGACACAAACGCGACGCTCAGCTCTGAGTCCTGACTTTTTAAAAAAGGAAAAATCCTTTTAAAATGTTTCTATAGTGGCTCTGATGGAGCCTCCACCCATCCCTCCACCCAACCCTCCGTCCATCCCTCCACCCATCTCTCCACCCATCCCTCCACCCAACCCTCCGTCCATCCCTCCACCCATCCCTCCACCCAACCCTCCGTCCATCCCTCCACCCATCCCTCCATCCATCCCTCCACCCATTCCTCCACCCATGCCTCTGTCCATCCCTCCACCCATTCCTCCACCCATCCCTTCACCCATCCCTCCGTCCATGCCTCCACCCATGCCTCTGTCCCTGCTGCGGTGGCAAACAGCCACAGGGGAGAGTTCCTTATCAGCCCCGGACAGCTGGGCTCAGGCCACATGCTAATAACCTCCATGCATCACTGCGCTGAAGGTGAGTCGGCAGTAACAGAGCGAGGACGGGCGGCGGTGGTGACGGCGCTGCTGATGGGCCTCCTCCGCTCGCCGTCTTCCCGGCAGCGTGTTGTTAGCATGCTGTTTGTGTAATTTAGGTACTTAGAAGACGGCGAGGGTTCAAAGACTGATTGCGGCGTCGAGTAATCAGCCACCTCCAACGTGCGGCTGATTTATCGCCCCCCGGCTTAATAGCACTGCTTAACACACAGGTTTGTCCAGATTAAGTAATTACCTTAAAGCAAAAGTTTATTATCTTCCCGGACGGGCGCGTGATAAAGGCGCGCTGTCGAGAGGAGCCATGAGAGCCGCTGAATGAGAGCGATAATTAAAACACAATGAATTAAATCGTGGCTTGTGGGGCTGTCACCGTGCTCCCCAGCTAACATCCATATTACCCCGCCGGCGCCCTCGCCAGGGGGGCGCCTGGGATTACGGCTCGGCCCGGACTCAGCTGAATGGGAAATTACTCCAATGGGCCATCTGTAAATTAAACAAAGACCTAGTTCTTCTCCAAAATGAGGAAGGAGGCTGATGGGTGGGGGGGCAGCGGCTAAGAATAACACCTCCACACATTAGCTCTGTAAGCTGCGCTGTGATGTCTTAATGAGGCCTCTGCTGGGACAGATGTTGGAGCCCGGAGAGGAGGAGGAGCACCGGGGAATCTGTTGAGTGATGCGCCTCCTCTTCCTCCTCCTCGTCCCGGTGATGAATGCGTCGCAGGTGAAAAGCTGAGGCGTCACCCCGCCAATCCCCTGATCGTCACGGAGGAGGCCCGGACCTCCAGAATAGATGCAGGTTCTGTCCCGTCAGCACTCGGCCGCCGCCTCCCGTGTCGATAAACGCTCCGCCGCCCGCCTGACGTGATGTGCTGAAGCAGGAGAGGCTCTATTTTGTGTGAGCGGGCCGCTCCCCCGGCTCCGCTCTGCTCGCCGTGTTTGTTTGACAGCGGGTGATGGAGAGCCAGGCCTCTGGCTGACTTCCTCCAGGCAGCGGCGAGGGGCGCCGCAGGACGTCCGAGCTTCAGACACATGTGCGGCGTGATGCAGCACGTTCTGATCAGACACACGTGATGCTGAGCTCATCTATCACAGCCATCACTGTGAGGGGAAATTACAGGACGCTTGGTGGGTTTGTTTTGGCGTCCGCGGTGATGACACCGCTGTAAACACGCCGCTCAGCTCCGTTTAGTTTAGCGGCCGCGCTCGGCTGTAATTGAGCACAACGAGGCGCAGCGTTCCATAAACGACTGGAGGAGTAATTACAGCCTTCATCTCATCTCTGACAGATGTTTCCTACACACTGTGAGCTGTTAGCTCCTCCCCCTCCTCCTCCTCTTCCTCCTCCTCTTCCTCCACCTCCCCCTCCTCCTCCTCCTCCTCTTCCTCCTCCTCCTCCTCTTCCTCCCCCTCCTCCTCCTCTTCCTCCTCCTCTTCCTCCACCTCCCCCTCCTCCTCCTCCTCTTCCTCCTCCTCCTCCTCTTCCTCCTCCTCTTCCTCCTCCTCCTCCTCCTCTTCCTCTTCCTCCTCCTCTTCCTCCTCCTCCTCTTCCTCTTCCTCTTCCTCTTCCTCCTCCTCTTCCTCCTCCTCCTCCTCCTCCTCCTCCTCCTCCTCCTCCTCCTCCTCTTCCTCCTCCTCCTCCTCTTCCTCTTCCTCCTCCTCCTCTTCCTCCTCCTCCTCCTCCTGTCACCTCTGACCTGCACAATTCAGCCTCTGAATAGCTTAGAGAAGAAGAGGCCGCCTCACACAATGAGAGCACCTTTAAATGCTGACTCGTCCCGTCTCAGCTCCTCTCTGAGTCCCTGTCCCCTGTCCCATGTCCCTGTCCCCTGTCCCTGTCCCCTGTCCAACGAGTTTCCTGTGCAGATTAAGAGAGAGATGGTTTATTCGCTGACCTTATTTCGGTCCGTGCTTGGCCTGGTTTGGTGGCTAATTAGCTGGAGGAAACGCCACCAATGGCTACAAGACGAAGCACATCAGGACAACAATTAGTCTAAGAGAGCTATTAGAGGCGGTGCATCAGCTGCAGCGGCGCCGAGGCGGAGGTGGGCCGGATGACTGTCCTGCTGAGCTGTGTCCTTGTTGTGTTTGTACATTTATACACGACGTCTTGATGAGGAAAGGGGAGCTCAGCCGAGGGGGTCGCTGACAGAGGGGGGTCCGAACGGGGGCAGCAGGTTCCCTGTCGGGCCTCCTTGTCTGTCAGTGAGGGAGGTGTCATTACACCCACAGCCTCGGCACATCATCCGCCTCTGGAGGAGGAACTCCTTTAATGAAGTGAGGCTTTCCCAGAGTCCTCTCTGCCTGATGAAGAACCGGCCTTTGTCGTGGGTGGAGTCAGAGAGGAAGATGGAGTGACTCCCACCCTCCTTTGTGAAAGGACAAAGACGGAGTCCGTCAGTCAGGCTGAGAGGGAGGAGACGTCTTAGAGTGGACGCAGCACCGTGACCCTGGGGAGGGGGGGTTCAGAGAGTCGCCACGGCAACAAAGGACTATGTCAGCCTGACTCCTTCTGCCTGCATCTGATTGGACACCTGGGTGTCAAGCTTTCATTTCCCAGCATGCATTGTGAGCTTCCCTCACCTGACAGCGGCTCTGCCTCCGGGTGAGTGGAATGCTCCCGTGGCTCCGCTGAAGGCCTCTAATGAGGCCGTGACGGGCCGCTCGCAGCGAGCGTGCGGCCGGCGGGCGGAGCCGCTGACTTCAGCGTGTTTATGAGGGGAAACATTTCTCTGTGCATGTTGCCGTGTTTTACAGTTGCTAAGGGCCGCTGGCGGCTGTTTGAAACACAACACTGCTCGCTCAGACGGAGCTGTTAAAGTCTGATTTATCATCAGCAGACAAACGGCAGACTGTGTGTTTATCCTTTGATTTCCACTGCAGCCCGGCTAATTAGCTGTTATTGCTAATCTCCAGCTGCTCTCTGCAATACTTACAGGGCAATTAGCGAGCCTCTTCTCATTTCACTGTAACTGTGTAAAGAGCGCCGCCGCTCTCGGCTGGCAGCCGTGTGAGCGGGCGGAGGCGCAGCTCCAGGTCTGACACCGCCTCCGTTCACACGTCCAACCCGGACTCATCACTCTGACGGGCACCATGCAGCTGCAGGTTTTACTTCATGTATCCTCCCAGCTGACTGTCTCCTCTCAGGCCTGATCAGGCCCCCCCTGGTTCCTGTCTGTCCCTGCAGTGGAGACGTGCCCGCTGACCTCCTCTTGATCTGCCTGTTTACTTTAACACACTCTGATTCAGCCTCACACACACACACTGATCCCTCTGTTTGCTCAACAGGTCACAAGTTAAACACACACATGTCTGTAACAGTCCTAACCTGTTTATACAAGACCCCCCCCATTATGATCTTCGCGGCATCCCTCTCTGATGATGCTGATGATGATGATGATGATGATTAAGCGGAGCTGCTGGATGAGTCAGGTCTGACGGTGTCAGGATGTTTCTGCTCTCAGCCTTCACGGTGAACCCAGACAGACCTGGGAGCTGCCCCTGAACCCCCGAGGCCACCTCTCAGGGGGGAGGGGGGGGTGGCCGGCCGGTCTGGTAGACCAGGAGAAGAGGTGGTGGGGGAAGTTTTGGCTTTAATCCTCTGAAACATCCTGGCCTCGCTCCCCACAGCTGTGAGTCTGCAGGAATGCAGCCTGTTGTTTTTAGAAGCGAACCTTAGCGGCTGCGAGACGTCGCCTGGAGCTGCTGGTCACATATTTCAGCGTGGCGGCGGCGGCGGCGCCTCACTTTGATCCTGGTGAGAACCAAACACTTGAGAACAATACGTGTTAAAAAGGACGAGCTGCAGACACCGACTCCTGCACACGTCACCGGAGACAGCAAACACCAGGCCCTGCTTTTACAAGCTCCTTAACGACTCCTCTCAGCCTCCACACAGCTACAACTTCTTCTTCTTCTTCTTTTTTTTAATCCCATAATCCTCCACCCGCCTGTAAACACACCAGCAAAAACACACTCTTCTGCTTTCACTTAGTGCGTCTAATCTGCAGGCTCCTAAAGATGAAACACAGCAGCCATCTTGGAAAGTCCTCAAGCTAAATGTTTACAAAGAGCCACAGAAGTGTGTGTGTGTGTGTGTGTGTGTGTGTGTGTGTGTGTGTGTGTGTGTGTGTGTGTGTGTGTGTGTGTGTGTGTGTGTGTGTGTGCGCGCGCGCAGTGGGCTCACAGATGTGGAAACGTCCTGAGTGATTACTGGAAGACTGCAGCCAATCAGAGCTGATCAGCTCCTTAAAATGTGTTTTTAAACCAAACAATGTCAAATGAGTTAAAGAGGAGCAGCGTCGGTGTGCGAGCTGATGTCAGGGGGCTGTTTTCCTGCTCCCTCTGCAGGGCCTCCCCCGCCTCCTCCCCCGCCTCCTCCCCCGCCTCCTCCCCCGCCTCCTCCCGCTCCTTCTTGTTCAGGAAGATTAGTGGCCGTCCTCTCGGAGCAGGGGCCGGACGCCGAGCCGTTCCTCGGCTGCATTTTTCTCTGTGACCCCCTGAGTGCTCCCTGTGCAGCCGGCGCATCCAGCCACCATCAATTACTCCGAAGAGATCCGTCCTTATCAGCAGCCGGCTTAAAGCGCCGCAAACACGTCTCCATTCATCCAGCGGTGCTCACTGTTCATCACTGTTGCTGCAGCCAGAGATTCATTGACTCTTGTTTCCTTTTTTATCTCTCAGACGGGGAGTCCTGAGCCTGTTCAGGCACTCAGGTGCCCCGGGGCAGCCGAGGAGGTGCTAAGTACTTAGGGTCCCTCCCTGTGGACCGGGCCGGCTCAGCAGAGAGACCTGGGAGGCCGCAGGGAGGCAGAGGAGGCGCATCAATCTCCCTCAGCGACGACAAACTCACTCTCAGCAAGATGAATGTGAGGAGCCGCCGACGCCCGTTAATCAGATCATTAGCAGCTCGGTTCACACAGAGGAGGCGGGACGAGCCGCGCGGGTCAAAGTTCAGAGCGGGAAGCTCCGGGATCATGTGTGAACAATCCTGGGCTCTGATTGGCTCCTGAGAAAGAGGAAGGCAATAACTCTACATTTACCTTCAATCAGATTCCGAGCAGCTTTATGAAAAGTCTGTGACACGCACATCAATAAGGCGGCGCCTCTCTGAGCGCCTGCAGTTATTACCCCGGGCCGGCAGACAGATGCACGCTGTCACAGGAAATACAGCCGCTCATCTGACTCTATTAGCCAGGCAGCCGGGCCCGCGGTTCGAGCCAGAGCCAGGAGGCGGGGTCAGAAGATGGCGGCCGCCGCTGCAGGCCCAGCGGCCGCGGTGCCAGCTTTATTTTATGTGAGGCTCCAAAAAATAAATCTGGTCATCAAAGAGGAGCAGAGAGGAGCACCTGGGTCCATTCTAATGCAGTCAGAGCGCCGTCTCCACTTTCTCAACAAAGTGACTCGCACTTGAGCTTCATTATACGCGCACCCCATTTCCATAGGCCTCTGGGACCGGGACCTGGGCCGCGCACATAAAATAAATGACCGCTCCATGATAAATGGTTCTATTAGCAATCCAGATTGTTAAACTGTGATATAACAGATCGGAGAGGGGCGCCGGGGCCCATTCATTTTCCTCCTGCTGCACACATACCGCCGTAAATAGCTTGTTTTTATGTGTAAATAACGTATTAAAACTCGGCATTAGCCCTGTTCTTTGATAGAGAGGAAATTGTTGGGAATAAATAACGTGGGACGGGCGTGTAAAAGGAGGCGGGGCTGTCGGAGCGGCGGCGTGGAGGCTCAGAGGTGGGCATGACTTAGGTGACAGGAGCTCTGCAGGCAGCGGTAAAGCACGGGCTGACACCAGAACAGCTGCAGTATATTAGGATGGTCCGCGGCGTGCTGCCTTCAAGGACCGCGGCTCATCTGTCTGCCTCTCAGCCTGCGCGTCGACTTATCAGCGGCCGGCAACAGGAATAATAATGCATATTACCGCCATAAGTAATTGCTCTGTCTGCACGGCGTGGCAGCTGTAAGCAGCGAGGCCGCGCTGATATCTGATTGGTGGAGACGGCGGAGGCTCGGTGTTTACGCTGATAGGGAGCGGGAGGAGATTAGAAGCGGCACGCCTGCGCCCAGGTTCAGCTGAGGGCGCGCTCGGGGTCACTGAGCCCGAGACGTTAATATTCCTCAGAGGAGCGCGCCTCTTTAAGCTCCACCCCTGCCAGCAGTTCTCTGTGGGGGCGGAGCTTATCCCAAACACGTGCGTCCCTAATTAGTCTTTTCCTGACGTTTCCATGAAGTATTGATTTTTCCTGCGTTATTGTTTCACATATTTGAAGCATGAAGAAGTGAACAGACAAACATTCCAGAGGCTCCGCCCCCTGTCTGTCTGTGGACGCAGCGCGGCGCCACCGTGAGTGATCCGGAGGCCTTGTTGAAATATTGAAGC